>NW_021181007.1:0-931 GCF_002162155.2 Triticum dicoccoides | reverse complement strand
ACGAATCGTATGGAAGATACGATCAACATGAGAATGTTCACCGACGATGACTAGTCCGTCTCACGTGATGATCGGACACGGGCTAGTCGACTCGGATCGTGTAACACTTAGATGACTAGAGGGATGTCTAATCTAAGTGGGAGTTCATAATTTGATTAGAACTTTATTATCATGAACTTAGTCTAAAACCTTTGCAAATATGTCTTGTAGATCAATGGCCAACGCTAATGTCAACATGAACTTCAACGCGTTCCTAGAGAAAACCAAGCTGAAAGATGATGGCAGCAACTATACGGACTGGGTCCGGAACCTGAGGATCATCCTCATAGCTGCCAGGAAACAATATGTCCTAGAAGGACCGCTAGGTGACGCTCCCGTCCCAGAGAACCAAGACATTATGAATGCTTGGCAGTCTCGTGCTGATGATTACTCCCTCGTTCAGTGCGGCATGCTTTACAGCATAGAACCGGGGCTCCAAAAGCTTTTTGAGCACCACGGAGCATATGAGATGTTCGAAGAGCTGAAACTAGTTTTTCAAGCTCATGCCCGGGTCGAGAGATATGATGTCTCCGACAAGTTCTACAGTTGTAAGATGGAGGAAAACAGTTCTGTCAGTGAGCACATCCTGAAGATGTCTGGGTTGCACAACCGTATGACCCAGCTGAACATTAACCTCCCAGATGAGGCGGTCATTGACAGAATCCTCCAGTCGCTCCCACCAAGCTACAAGAGCTTTGTGATGAACTACAACATGCAGGGGATGGAAAAGACCATTCCTGAAGTGTTCTCGATGCTGAAGTCAGCAGAGGCTGAAATCAAGAAAGAACATCAAGTGTTGATGGTCAATAAGACCACTAAGTTCAAGAAGGGCAAGGGTAAGAAGAACTTCAAGAAGGACAGCAAAGATGTTGCCGCGCCTGGTAAGCCAGTT
>NW_021181006.1:0-1585 GCF_002162155.2 Triticum dicoccoides | reverse complement strand
CAGTTTTTTACAAACCGGCACTAATGTGCTTCACGTTTGACACTTTTTCTACTAGTGTTCTCTCTTTTTGGATCTCAATACAATGTTCTCCCCCTCTCTTGTGGAGAACAATTCGATGTAATCTTCTTTTTGCAGTGTGTTTGTTGAGACCGATGAATTGTGGGTTTATGATCAAGTCTATCTATGAATAATGTTTGAATCTTCTCTGAATTCTTTTATGTATGATAGGTTATCTTTGCAAGTCTCTTCGAATTATCAGTTTGGTTTGTCCTACTAGATTGATCTTTCTTACAATGGGAGAAGTGCTTAGCTTTGGGTTCAATCTTGCGGTGTCCTTTCCCAATGACAGTAGGGGCAGCAAGGCATGTATTATATTGTTTCCATCAAGGACAACAAGATGGAGTTTTCATCATATTGCATGAGTCTATCCCTCTACATCATGTCATTTTGCTTAAGGCGTTAATCTGTTTTTAACTTAATACTCTAGATGCTTGCTGGATAGCGGTCGATTAGTGGAGCAATAGTAGTAGATGCAGGCAGGAGTCGGTCTACTTGTCTCGGACGTGATGCCTATATACATGATCATACCTAGATATTCTCATAACTGTGCTCAATTCTGTCAATTGCTCACCAATAATTTTTTCACCCACCGTAGAATACTTATGCTCTCGAGAGAAGCCACTAGTGAAACCTATGGCCCCCGGGTCTATCTTTATCATATTAATCTCCTACTACTTAGTTATTTTCTTTGATTTTTACTTTGCCTTTATTTTACTTTGCATCTTTATCACAAAAATATGAAAAAAAATATCTTTATCATATCTATCAAATCTCACTCTCGTAAGTGGCCGTGTAGGGATTGACAACCCCTATTCGCGTTGGTTGCGAGGATTTATTTGTTTTGTGCAGGTACGAGGGACTCGCGCGTAGCCTCCTACTGGATTGATACCTTCGTTCTCAAAACCTGAGGGAAATACTTACGCTACTTTGCTGCATCATCCCTTCCTCTTTCGGAAAACCAAGGCAGTGCTCAAGAGGTAGCAAGGGTTCCTTTTTGTTGACGATCCGATGTTTCAACCCTGTTTTCCAGGCGGCCAACGCGTCGCTAAACTTGGTGATGGCGTGTTTGTTTATCTTCTTCATTGCTAGGTCCTTATCTGGATCTTTATTATCCTTTTCATTGCGGTCCGGGAACAATAATATCTGGTGCAGCTTCTTTAGGAGGGAGGGCCTCATATTATCTATCTTCTGTAGTTTCCCATCGTTGATCGTGGAAGTTGTCCGTACGATGCAACCTATTCGATTGCCGTAGCACGATCGCGCTTCCTCGGGCGCTATTGTCTCAAAAATAGCGTCGTCCATCTCCGTGACCACCAGTCTAGTACTCATGAGCTGGTTTGGGCGCCGTGGCCTCTTTGCTTTCGGTTCTAGACCAGCTCCGCTAGTCTCGGCGCCGGTCTCAGTCTCATCGCCGGTCTGCATGTCGGTATCAGTCCCCGATGCGACAGCACAGTCGCTGCAACATGGGTAAGGGAGACCACATCAGTGCTGGGGGGTCTGAAAATCGGGACACACTTTCGCGCGT
>NW_021181005.1:0-1540 GCF_002162155.2 Triticum dicoccoides | reverse complement strand
CAGTTTTTTACAAACCGGCACTAATGTGCTTCACGTTTGACACTTTTTCTACTAGTGTTCTCTCTTTTTGGATCTCAATACAATGTTCTCCCCCTCTCTTGTGGAGAACAATTCGATGTAATCTTCTTTTTGCAGTGTGTTTGTTGAGACCGATGAATTGTGGGTTTATGATCAAGTCTATCTATGAATAATGTTTGAATCTTCTCTGAATTCTTTTATGTATGATAGGTTATCTTTGCAAGTCTCTTCGAATTATCAGTTTGGTTTGTCCTACTAGATTGATCTTTCTTACAATGGGAGAAGTGCTTAGCTTTGGGTTCAATCTTGCGGTGTCCTTTCCCAATGACAGTAGGGGCAGCAAGGCATGTATTATATTGTTTCCATCAAGGACAACAAGATGGAGTTTTCATCATATTGCATGAGTCTATCCCTCTACATCATGTCATTTTGCTTAAGGCGTTAATCTGTTTTTAACTTAATACTCTAGATGCTTGCTGGATAGCGGTCGATTAGTGGAGCAATAGTAGTAGATGCAGGCAGGAGTCGGTCTACTTGTCTCGGACGTGATGCCTATATACATGATCATACCTAGATATTCTCATAACTGTGCTCAATTCTGTCAATTGCTCACCAATAATTTTTTCACCCACCGTAGAATACTTATGCTCTCGAGAGAAGCCACTAGTGAAACCTATGGCCCCCGGGTCTATCTTTATCATATTAATCTCCTACTACTTAGTTATTTTCTTTGATTTTTACTTTGCCTTTATTTTACTTTGCATCTTTATCACAAAAATATGAAAAAAAATATCTTTATCATATCTATCAAATCTCACTCTCGTAAGTGGCCGTGTAGGGATTGACAACCCCTATTCGCGTTGGTTGCGAGGATTTATTTGTTTTGTGCAGGTACGAGGGACTCGCGCGTAGCCTCCTACTGGATTGATACCTTCGTTCTCAAAACCTGAGGGAAATACTTACACTAATTTGAGGTAGCAAGGGTTCCTTTTTGTTGACGATCCGATGTTTCAACCCTGTTTTCCAGGCGGCCAACGCGTCGCTAAACTTGGTGATGGCGTGTTTGTTTATCTTCTTCATTGCTAGGTCCTTATCTGGATCTTTATTATCCTTTTCATTGCGGTCCGGGAACAATAATATCTGGTGCAGCTTCTTTAGGAGGGAGGGCCTCATATTATCTATCTTCTGTAGTTTCCCATCGTTGATCGTGGAAGTTGTCCGTACGATGCAACCTATTCGATTGCCGTAGCACGATCGCGCTTCCTCGGGCGCTATTGTCTCAAAAATAGCGTCGTCCATCTCCGTGACCACCAGTCTAGTACTCATGAGCTGGTTTGGGCGCCGTGGCCTCTTTGCTTTCGGTTCTAGACCAGCTCCGCTAGTCTCGGCGCCGGTCTCAGTCTCATCGCCGGTCTGCATGTCGGTATCAGTCCCCGATGCGACAGCACAGTCGCTGCAACATGGGTAAGGGAGACCACATCAGTGCTGGGGGGTCTGAAAATCGGGACACACTTTCGCGCGT
>NW_021181004.1:0-910 GCF_002162155.2 Triticum dicoccoides | reverse complement strand
TGGCTCCTGCCGGTTGTCATACTCATCGACATGCAAGTCGTGATTCCTATTACAATAGCATGAACATCTCATACATCACATATAGATCATTCATCATTCATCACAACTTTGGCCATATCATATCACAAACCACTTGCTGCAAAAACAAGTTAGACGTCCTCTAATTGTTGTTGCAAGTTTTACGTGGCTGAATTAGGGTTCTAGCAAGAACGTTTTCTTACCTACGTTAAAGCCACAACGTGATTTGTCAACTTCTATTTACCCTTCATAAGGACCCTGTTCATCGATTCCGCTCCAACTAAAGTAGGAGAGACAGACACCCGCCAGCCACCTTATGCAACTAGTGCATGTTAGTCGGTGGAACCGGTCTCACGTAAGCGTACGTGTAAGGTTGGTCCGGGCCGCTTCATCCCACAATACCGCTGAAGCAAGAAAGGACTAGTAACGGCAAGAAAGTTGACAAATCTACGCCCACAACAATTTGTGTTCTACTCGCGCAAGAAGAACTACGCATAGACCTAGCTCTTGATGCCACTGTTGGGGAACGTTGCAGAAAACAAAAAATTTCCTACTCGTTTCACCAAGATCATCTAGGAGTTCATCTAGCAACGAGTCATTGGATGCATCTACATACCTTTGTAGATCGCGAGCGGAAGCGTTCAAAAGAACGATGATGATGTAGTCGTACTCGACGTGATCCAAATCACCGATGACCAGCGCCGAACGGACGGCACCTCCGCGTTGAACACACGTACGGGACGGGAGACGTCTCCTCCTTCTTGATCCAGCAAGGGGAAAGGAGAGGTTGATGAAGATCCAGCAGCACGACGGCGTGGTGGTGGATGCAGGGCGTCACAGCAGCAGGGCTTCGCCGAGACTACGAGGGAGAGATGTAACGGGGGGAGGTGGA
>NW_021181003.1:0-860 GCF_002162155.2 Triticum dicoccoides | reverse complement strand
CGCCTCGACGCGACCCCGCCGCCCCGACTCCGCCTCGACGCTGCCCCGCCGCCCCGCCGCCGCCTCGACCCCGCCCCGACGCCGCTGCCCCACCTCGACCCCGCCCCGTCCACACCACCGTCGTCGGGGCACCCGTCCTCCCTCCGCGGCCTCTCCGGCTGCTACGAGTGCCGCGCCATCAACGTCGAGCCCGTCTCAAGGTCTGCCGCCTACCTGCCTAGCTAACCCCTCTCATTACTCAAACCAGCTCCATGGATGTTAACCATGGTTAATCTTCGACACATGACAGTGCTTTCGCTCGTGTACGTAATTCAGTACAGTTCTTTATGAATAATAAACGAATTATTAGTTTGCTCTGCAATTCTCTGTTTCTTCCATGGGATGACACATGACAGTGCTTTAGTTCATGTACTCCCTGCATAAAGAAATATTACAATGTTTAGATCGCGTAAAGAAATATAAGAGTATTTAGATCACTAAAGGGGAGTATATAATTAAGGGTCGGTTCTCTTTGGGCTAGATCACGTCAAGAAATATGAGAATGTTTAGATCACTAAAGGAGGGAGTATATATTAAGGGTCAGTTCTCTTTGGGCCTCTGGATGGATATAAGTTGGGTAGAGCCAGTTCTTTCAGGGTTATTGGGTGATTGTCAAAATAAACTTAACTACTTTTTCTGTTTTATTTACTCTGCATATTAGTTTGACCTAAGTCAAATTTTATGAAGCTTCGCCATTAGTCTTCGATATTTTTGTGGGATTATATAGAATTTTTGCAAAACATATATAGGAGATCAACATTATATATGCATGTGGTGAAGATTTTTCTGGTGCAAATCATGTAATAAAGAACTGAAAGGGA
>NW_021181002.1:0-5552 GCF_002162155.2 Triticum dicoccoides | reverse complement strand
CACCCCGGGGTTCGTCAATCGTGGAAATCCCTCCGGGACCCCAAAACGGTGAGTAATAGTGCACCAAACGGACCAGAATCGGCCAAAACTGCGATTGTTGATGAACGACACCTAAGTGCATCTTTGGGTTCAACAACTATGGAAATCGCTTCGGGACCCCAAAAAGGTGAGTAATAGTCCACGAAACGGGTCAGAATTGGCCAGAACTATGAGTGTTGACGACGGGCACGTAAACGCACCCCTGGGATTGTAAATCGTGGAAATCGCTCTAGGACCCCCAAACAGTGAGTAATTTTCCACGTGACAGACCAGAATTGGGCAAAATGGTGAGTGTTGATAACCGACACATAAACGCACCCCGGGGTTCGTCAATCGTGGAAATCCCTCCGGGACCCCAAAACGGTGAGTAATAGTGCACCAAACGGACCAGAAGCGGCCAAAACTGCGATTGTTGATGACCGACACGTAAGTGCATCTTTGGGTTCAACAACTATGGAAATCGCTTCGGGACCCCAAAAAGGTGAGTAATAGTCCACGAAACGGGTCAGAATTGGCCAGAACTATGAGTGTTGACGACGGGCACGTAAACGCACCCCTGGGATTGTGAATCGTGAGAATCGCTCTAGGACCCCAAAACAGTGAGTAATTGTCCACGTGACAGACCAGAATTGGGCAAAATGGTGAGTGTTGATAACCGACACATAAACGCACCCCGGGGATCGCAAATCCTGTAAATCGCTCTAGGACCCCAAAACGGTGAGTAATAGTGCACCAAACGGACCAGAATCAGCCAAAACTGCGATTGTTGATGACCGACACGTAAGCGCACCGTAGGGTTTGTCAATCGTGGAAATCACTTCGGGATGCCAAAACTGTGTAATAGTTCAAAACGGGCCAAAATCGGCCAAAACTGCGAGTGTTGACGACCAACACGCAAGCACACCTTGGGGTTCGACAAAAATGGAAATCTCTTTGGGACCCCAAAACGGTGAGTAATAGTCCATGAAACGGGACGGAATCAACAAAACCTGCGAGTGTTGATGAGCGATATGTAAACGCACCCAGAGGTTCGTCAATAATGGAAATCACTCCGGGACCCCAAAACAGCGAGTAATAGTCCACGCGACGGCCAGAATTAACCAAAATTGTGGGTGTTGATGACCGACACATAAATGCACCCCCGGGGTTCGTCAATCGTGGAAATCACTTCGGGACCCCAAAACTGAGTAATAGTCCAAGAAACGGGCCAGAATCGGCCAAAACTGCGAGACTTGACGACCAACATGTAAACACACATTGGGGTTCGGCAACAATGGAAATCACTTTAGGACCCCAAAACGGTGAGTAGTAGTCCACGAAAGGGACAGAATCGAAGAAAACCGCGATTGTTGATGACCGAAACATAAACGCACCAGGGGTTCGTCAATCGTGGAAATCCCTCCGGGACCCGAAACAGCGAGTTATAGTCCACAAAACGGGCCAGAATCGGCCAAAACTGCGAGTGTTGATGAACGACACGTAAGTGCATCTTTGGGTTCAACAACTATGGAAATAGCTTCGGGACCCCAAAAAGGTGAGTAATAGTCCACGAAACGGGTCAGAATTGGCCAGAACTATGAGTGTTGACGACGGGCACGTAAACGCACCCCTGGGATTGTAAATCGTGGAAATCGCTCTAGGACCCCCAAACAGTGAGTAATTGTCCACGTGACAGACCAGAAATTGGCAAAATGGTGAGTGTTGATAACCAACACATAAACGCACCCCGGGGTTCGTCAATCGTGGAAATCCCTCCGGGACCCCAAAACGGTGAGTAATAGTGCACCAAACGGACCAGAATCGGCCAAAACTGCGATTGTTGATGAACGACACCTAAGTGCATCTTTGGGTTCAACAACTATGGAAATCGCTTCGGGACCCCAAAAAGGTGAGTAATAGTCCACGAAACGGGTCAGAATTGGCCAGAACTATGAGTGTTGACAACGGGCACGTAAACGCACCCCTGGGATTGTGAATCGTGAGAATCGCTCTAGGACCCCAAAACAGTGAGTAATTGTCCACGTGACAGACCAGAATTGGGCAAAATGGTGAGTTTTGATAACCGACACATAAACGCACCCCGAGGATCGCAAATCCTGTAAATCGCTCTAGGACCCCAAAACGGTGAGTAATAGTGCACCAAACGGACAAGAATCAGCCAAAACTGCGATTGTTGATGACCGACACGTAAGCGCACCGTAGGGTTTGTCAATCGTGGAAATCACTTCGGGATGCCAAAACTGTGTAATAGTTCAAAACGGGCCAAAATCGGCCAAAACTGCGAGTCTTGACGACCAGCACGCAAGCACACCTTGGGGTTCGACAAAAATGGAAATCTCTTTGGGACCCCAAAACGGTGAGTAATAGTCCATGAAACGGGACGGAATCAACAAAACCTGCGAGTGTTGATGAGCGACATGTAAACGCACCCAGAGGTTCGTCAATCATGGAAATCACTCCGAGACCCCAAAACAGCGAGTAATAGTCCACGAGACGGCCAGAATTAACCAAAATTGTGAGTGTTGATGACCGACACATAAATGCACCCCCGGGGTTCGTCAATCGTGGAAATCACTTCGGGACCCCAAAACTGAGTAATAGTCCAAGAAACGGGCCAGAATCGGCCAAAACTGCGAGACTTGACGACCAACATGTAAACACACATTGGGGTTCGGCAACAATGGAAATCGCTTTAGGACCCCAAAACGGTGAGTAGTAGTCCACGAAAGGGACAGAATCGAAGAAAACCGCGATTGTTGATGACCGAAACATAAACGCACCAGGGGTTCGTCAATCGTGGAAATCCCTCCGGGACCGAAACAGCGAGTTATAGTCCACAAAACGGGCCAGAATCGGCCAAAACTGCGAGTGTTGATGAAGACACCTAAGTGCATCTTTGGGTTCAACAACTATGGAAATAGCTTCGGGACCCCAAAAAGGTGAGTAATAGTCCACGAAACGGGTCAGAATTGGCCAGAACTATGAGTGTTGACGACGGGCACGTAAACGCACCCCTGGGATTGTAAATCGTGGAAATCGCTCTAGGACCCCCAAACAGTGAGTAATTGTCCACGTGACAGACCAGAAATTGGCAAAATGGTGAGTGTTGATAACCGACACATAAACGCACCCCGGGGTTCGTCAATCGTGGAAATCCCTCCGGGACCCCAAAACGGTGAGTAATAGTGCACCAAACGGACCAGAATCGGCCAAAACTGCAATTGTTGATGACCGACACATAAGTGCATCTTTGGGTTCAACAACTATGAAAATCGCTTCGGGACCCCAAAAAGGTGAGTAATAGTCCATGAAACGGGTCAGAATTGGCCAGAACTATGAGTGTTGACGACGGGCACGTAAACGCACCCCTGGGATTGTGAATCGTGAGAATCGCTCTAGGACCCCAAAACAGTGAGTAATTGTCCACGTGACAGACCAGAATTGGGCAAAATGGTGAGTGTTGATAACCGACACATAAACGCACCCGGGGGATCGCAAATCCTGTAAATCGCTCTAGGACCCCAAAACGGTGACTAATAGTGCACCAAACGGACCAGAATCGGCCAAAACTGCGATTGTTGATGACCGACACGTAAGCGCACCGTAGGGTTTGTCAATCGTGGAAATCACTTCGGGATGCCAAAACTGTGTAATAGTTCAAAACGGGCCAAAATCGGCCAAAACTGCGAGTCTTGACGACCAACACGCAAGCACACCTTGGGGTTCGACAAAAATGGAAATCTCTTTGGGACCCCAAAACGGTGAGTAATAGTCCATGAAACGGGACGGAATCAACAAAACCTGCGAGTGTTGATGAGCGACATGTAAACGCACCCAGAGGTTCGTCAATCATGGAAATCACTCCGGGACCCCAAAACAGCGAGTAATAGTCCACGAGACGGCCAGAATTAACCAAAATTGTGAGTGTTGATGACCGACACATAAATGCACCCCCGGGGTTCGTCAATCGTGGAAATCACTTCGGGACCCCAAAACTGAGTAATAGTCCAAGAAACGGGCCAGAATCGGCCAAAACTGCGAGACTTGACGACCAACATGTAAACACACATTGGGGTTCGGCAACAATGGAAATCGCTTTAGGACCCCAAAACGGTGAGTAGTAGTCCACGAAAGGGACATAATCGAAGAAAACCGCGATTGTTGATGACCGAAACATAAACGCACCAGGGGTTCGTCAATCGTGGAAATCCCTCCGGGACCCGAAACAGCGAGTTATAGTCCACAAAACAGGCCAGAATCGGCCAAAACTGCGAGTGTTGATGAACGACACGTAAGTGCATCTTTGGGTTCAACAACTATGGAAATAGCTTCGGGACCCCAAAAAGGTGAGTAATATTCCACGAAACGGGTCAGAATTGGCCAGAACTATGAGTGTTGACGACGGGCACGTAAACGCACCCCTGGGATTGTAAATCGTGGAAATCGCTCTAGGACCCCCAAACAGTGAGTAATTGTCCACGTGACAGACCAGAAATTGGCAAAATGGTGAGTGTTGATAACCGACACATAAACGCACCCCGGGGTTCGTCAATCGTGGAAATCCCTCCGGGACCCCAAAACGGTGAGTAATAGTGCACCAAACGGACCAGAATCGGCCAAAACTGCGATTGTTGATGACCGACACGTAAGTGCATCTTTGGGTTCAACAACTATGGAAATCGCTTCGGGACCCCAAAAAGGTGAGTAATAGTCCACGAAACGGGTCATAATTGGCCAGAACTATGAGTGTTGACGACGGGCACGTAAACGCACCCCTGGGATTGTGAATCGTGAGAATCGCTCTAGGACCCCAAAACAGTGAGTAATTGTCCACGTGACAGACCAGAATTGGGCAAAATGGTGAGTGTTGATAACAGACACATAAACGCACCCCGGGGATTGCAAATCCTGTAAATCGCTCTAGGACCCCAAAACGGTGAGTAATAGTGCACCAAACGGACAAGAATCAGCCAAAACTGCGATTGTTGATGACCGACACGTAAGCGCACCGTAGGGTTTGTCAATCGTGGAAATTACTTCGGGATGCCTAAATTGTGTAATAGTTCAAAACGGGCCAAAATCAGCCAAAACTGCGAGTCTTGACAACCAACACGCAAGCACACCTTGGGGTTCGACAAAAATGGAAATCTCTTTGGGACCCCAAAACGGTGAGTAATAGTCCATGAAACGGGACGGAATCAACAAAACCTGCGAGTGTTGATGAGCGACATGTAAACGCACCCAGAGGTTCGTCAATCATGGAAATCACTCCGGGACCCCAAAACAGCGAGTAATAGTCCACGAGACGGCCAGAATTAACCAAAATTGTGAGTGTTGATGACCGACACATAAATGCACCCCCGGGGTTCGTCAATCGTGGAAATCACTTCGGGACCCCAAAACTGAGTAATAGTCCAAGAAACGGGCCAGAATCGGCCAAAACTGCGAGACTTGACGACCAACATGTAAACACACATTGGGGTTCGGCAACAATGGAAATCGCTTTAGGACCC
>NW_021181001.1:0-1093 GCF_002162155.2 Triticum dicoccoides | reverse complement strand
CCTGGGATTGTAAATCGTGGAAATCGCTCTAGGACCCCCAAACAGTGAGTAATTGTCCACGTGACAGACCAGAAATTGGCAAAATGGTGAGTGTTGATAACCGACACATAAACGCACCCCGGGGTTCGTCAATCGTGGAAATCCCTCCGGGACCCCAAAACGGTGAGTAATAGTGCACCAAACGGACCAGAATCGGCCAAAACTGCGATTGTTGATGAACGACACCTAAGTGCATCTTTGGGTTCAACAACTATGGAAATCGCTTCGGGACCCCAAAAAGGTGAGTAATAGTCCACGAAACGGGTCAGAATTGGCCAGAACTATGAGTGTTGACGACGGGCACGTAAACGCACCCCTGGGATTGTGAATCGTGAGAATTGCTCTAGGACCCCAAAACAGTGAGTAATTGTCCACGTGACAGACCAGAATTGGGCAAAATGGTGAGTGTTGATAACAGACAGATAAACGCACCCCGGGGTTCGTCAATCGTGGAAATCCCTCCGGGACCCCAAAACGGTGAGTAATAGTGCACCAAACGGACAAGAATCAGCCAAAACTGCGATTGTTGATGACCGACACGTAAGCGCACCGTAGGGTTTGTCAATCGTGGAAATTACTTCGGGATGCCAAAATTGTGTAATAGTTCAAAACGGGCCAAAATCGGCCAAAACTGCGAGTCTTGACAACCAACACGCAAGCACACCTTGGGGTTCGACAAAAATGGAAATCTCTTTGGGACCCCAAAACGGTGAGTAATAGTCCATGAAACGGGACGGAATCAACAAAACCTGCGAGTGTTGATGAGCGACATGTAAACGCACCCAGAGGTTCGTCAATCATGGAAATCACTCCGGGACCCCAAAACAGCGAGTAATAGTCCACGAGACGGCCAGAATTAACCAAAATTGTGAGTGTTGATGACCGACACATAAATGCACCCCCGGGGTTCGTCAATCGTGGAAATCACTTCGGGACCCCAAAACTGAGTAATAGTCCAAGAAACGGGCCAGAATCGGCCAAAACTGCGAGACTTGACGACCAACATGTAAACACACATTGGGGTTCGGCAACAATGGAAATCGCTTTAGGACCC
>NW_021181000.1:0-4982 GCF_002162155.2 Triticum dicoccoides | reverse complement strand
AGACCAGTGAGCAGGAGTTCCAGAAAGCCACAGAGGTCTTGTGCGTTGACGGTGGTGCTTCTCTGCATACTTCGCACCGCCAACTCAAGCAGTGGGTGCGGGAAGTCAATGCAGCAGAACCACCCGTCGAATCACGCAAGCTTCTGAAATGGTCCAGCACGCCTATCATCTTTGATATTGAGGACCACCCTGATCGCACAACTGCGGTCGGGTGCTTGCCGATGTTGGTTTCACCAACTATCCGCAACCTCAAGGTCACTAAGATGTTAGTTGACGACGGGGCCGGCTTGAACCTGATCTCCTCCGCTGTACTCCAGAAACTCCAGATCCCTGACAGCGAGCTTGAAGAGACCGGCACATTCCAAGGAATTAACCCGGGAAGGAGCAAGCCGAAGGGGAAAGTCACGTTGCCAGTAACATTTGGCAGCGAGCTGAACTTCAGGACTGAGAGGGTCACTTTTGACGTTGCCGATATTCCATTGCCTTACAATGGGATACTTGGCCGTCCAGCACTCGCCAAGTTCATGGCAGCCTCTCACTATGCATACAACATGCTGAAGATGCCAGGCCCGATAAGCATCATCTCTATCCCCGGAGACAAGAAGGATGCTCTTATCTGCGCCGACAAGATCTACCGGGAAGCAGCAGCCGCAGCAGACGCAAGTCACTTGCCGCTGAAGCTCCTGGGGGGAAGAAGACCAAGTCCGGCAAGAGTTCTGATGCCCACTCCGGCAAGCGCACCTCTTCGGAGTGCTGCGCTGCCGTCGAGAAGGCACCATCGAGCTCCACCGGCAAGTGTAAGAAGACGATGGCAGCTCCACCAGAGACGAAAAAGGTGTCCGCCAAGGAGGACGGCACTGGTGGAACCTTCACCATCAGTACCACTCTCGACCCCAAATAGGAAAGCGCACTCATTGCTTTCCTGCGGGCGAATGTCGATGTGTTTGCATGGCAACCGTCTGACATCCCCGGTGTTCCCAGGAAAGTAATTGAGCACCACCTTGCCGTTTGTCCTCATGCGCGGCCCGTCAAGCAAAAGATCAGGAAGCAAGCAGTGGAGCGCCAAGAATTCATTGCAGAAGAGATCAAGAAGTTGGAAGCAGCAGGCCTTGTCAGAGGAGTGCTCCATCCTACGTGGTTGGCCAATCCTGTAGTCGTGCGCAAGGCAAACGGGAAATGGAGACTTTGTATCGATTTCCTAAGACCCATTTCCTTTGCCGCGCATTGACCAGATTGTTGACTCCACAGCTGGATGTGATTTGCTTTCATTTCTTGACGCATACTCAGGATACCATTAGATCTTCATGGCAGAAGAGGATGAGGAGAAGATCGCATTTATTACTCCATGTGGCACGTACTGTTTCGTACGGATGCCTTTCGGATTAAAAAATGCTGGTTCAACGTTTGCAAGAGTAGTTCATGTCCCTCTTGAGCAGTAGATACACAGAAATGTGGAAGCATACATGGATGACATAGTAGTCAAGAGCAAAGACAGAGCAACCCTGATTCAAGATTTAGACGAGACCTTTGCAAATCTGCGCAAGATCAGCCTCAAGCTCAACCCTGAGAAGTGCGTGTTTGGAGTCCCCTCCGGCAAGCTTCTCGGGTTCTTCGTATCTCAGCGGGGAATCGAAGCCAATCCCGACAAGATCAAGGCCATTGAGCAGATTGAAGCACCAAAGCGCGTCAAGGATGTACAAAGACTTTCCGGTTGCGTGGCTGCTCTCAGCAGGTTTATCTCTAGGTCTGCTGAGCGTGCCCTGCCATTTTTCAAATTATTGAAAAAGGCAGGTCCAATGAAATGGACTCCGGAAGCGGAGGCTACGCTGCAAGACTTGAAGAGATACCTGTCCTCCCCTCCAATACTTGTCGCACCTAGGCTACAAGAGAAGTTGTTGCTGTATATAGTGGCAACCAATCAAGTGGTTAGTGCTGCGTTAGTAGCAGAGAGGGAGGCAGATGACGAGCCCGCAACCACGGCAAGCACATCCAGTTACAAGCAGGGGGCTTCCCGACAAGCTCTGGTCCCGACAAAGATGAATCCGCGCAGATGCACGAGGAAATACAGAAGAAAATGGTGCAGCGCCCAGTTTACTTTGTCAGCTCCCTTCTGCAGGGGGCTAGGTCAAGGTACTCTGGCATGCAGAAATTGCTTTTCGGCCTTCTCATGGCCTCGAGAAAGCTGCGCCATTACTTCCAAGCACATGAGATCACAGTTGTCACTCGCTTTCCGCTGAAGAGGATACTACAGAATCCAGAAGCGACAGGCAGGATTGTTGAGTGGGCACTGGAACTGTCAAGCTTTGGCCTTAAGTTTGAAAGTACTTCAACTATCCAAAGCAGAGCATTGGCAGAATTCATAGCAGAATGGACGCCAACACCAGATGAAGAAATTCCAGAAACGAGCATCCCCGTCAAGGAAGCAAGCAAAGAGTGGCTGATGTACTTTGATGGTGCCTTTTCGCTGCAAGGCGCCGGCGCTGGCGTGCTGCTTATCGTACCCACCGGAGAGCACCTCAAGTACGTATTCCAGATGCACTTTCCCAAGGAGCAAGCAACAAACAATACTGCAGAGTATGAAGGCTTGCTTGCCGGTCTCAGGATCGCGGCAGACCTTGGGATCAAGAAACTCATTGTCAGGGGTGACTCGCAGCTTGTCGTCTGGCAAGTGAACAAGAATTATCAGAGTCCGTTGATGGAAGCCTACGTCGACGAAGTGAGAAAGCTAGAAGAGCACTTTGACGGCCTGCAGATGGAGCATGTTCCAAGAGCTCAGAACGGCATTGCCGATGGCCTGTCAAAGTGCGCCGCACTTAAGTTACCAGTGGAACCAGGGATCTTTGTGCTCAAGCTGACTCAACCATCTGTAACGCCATCAACTGGGCAGAGCAAGAAGAGGAAGTTGATTTCTGGTGACTATTTGCCGGCAGAGCTTCCCGAAGCCGCCGCCAAGAGGGTCCCCAAGATCAACGCCAAGAGCGCCGAGGAGCAATCTGCTCCGGAAAACCCCAGGGTTTGTTCTGTTGAAGCAGAAGCTCCCGACAAGTTTTGCTCCGGCAAACTTGTCGGGGAACGTCAAGCTCCGGCAGAACCGCAGATTCTTGCCGTGGAAGCGGACTTTCCCGCAGCAACAGATTTGCCTTGCGCTGAGGAGCACTCTGCTCCGGCAAACCCCAGGGTTTGTTCCGTTGAAGCAGAAGCTCCCGACAAGTTTTGGTCCGGCAAGCTTGCCGGGGAACATCAGGCTCCGGCAGAGCCCCAGGTTCTCGCCATAGAAGCGGATGTTCCCGCAGCAGCAGATTTGCCTTTAGTCCTTGTTGTCGAGCCACAAGCTCCAGCATGGGCACAGCAGATTGTCCATTTCCTTCAGACAGGAGAACTTCTCGAAGAGCAAGAAGAAGCAGAAAGAGTAGCCCGGTAGTCAAGTATGTACCAGTTTGTCGGCAAGACACTGTATAGAAGAAGACTCAACGGTGTGAAATTGAAGTGTATTCACCGGGAAGACGGACAAAAGCTGTTGGCAGAGATACATGGAGGCATATGTGGTCACCACATTGGCACAAGAGCACTTGCCGGCAAAGCATTCCGGCAAGGTTTCTTTTGGCCAACAGCCCTCCAGGATGCAACTGCACAAGTAACCAAGTGTGAAGCGTGCCAGTTCCATTCCAAGCAGATACACCAACCAGCTCAAGCTCTCCAGACGATCCCTTTATCCTGGCCATTTTCGGTCTGGGGGCTCGACATCCTCGGCCCCTTCCCCCGAGCAGTCGGGGGCTTTGAGTACTTGTACGTTGCAATCGACAAGTTCACAAAGTGGCCGGAAGTGGAACCAGTGAGGAAGGTGACAGCACAGTCAGCAGTCAAGTTCTTCAGGTCGATTGTTTGCCGCTTCGGGATCCCTAACAGGATAATCACCGACAACGGTACGCAATTTACGAGCCGCACCTTCATGCAGTACGTCCAAGATCTTGGCGCCAAGGTCTGCTTCGCTTCTGTTGCTCACCCGAGAAGCAACGATCAAGCGGAGAGGGCAAATGCTGAAGTGCTGCGTGGGCTCAAGACCAGAACTTTCGACAGGCTGCACAAGTGCGGAAGAAACTGGATCGAGGAACTGCCAGTGGTTCTTTGGTCGATCAGAACGATGCCAAATCGAGCCACTGGCCAGACACCTTTCGCTCTAGTCTATGGAGCAGAGGCAGTTATCCCCACGGAACTCGTATACGGGTCACCTCGAGTGCTCGCTTATGATGAGCTTGAGCAAGAGCAGCTGCGACAAGATGACGCGCTGCTCCTTGAGGAAGATCGTCTTCAGGCTGCTGTGCGAGCTGCTCGCTACCAGCAAGCTTTGCGCCGCTACCATAGCCGCAAAGTTAATGCCAGAAGTCTCGAGGAAGGCGACCTTGTTCTTCGGCGTGTTCAGTCCGCCAAGAATTCCAACAAGTTGACGCCGAAGTGGGAAGGCCCTTACCGGGTGAAACGAGTCACTAGGCCTGGCGCTGTCCGCCTTGAGAACGAAGATGGCATTCCGGTGAGCAACTCCTGGAACATTGAGCATCTTCGTAAGTTTTACCCGTAAGGCGCGGTTGCTGGAACCTGTTCCGGCAACCACCTTTTGTACAAGTCTTGTCGCTGTTGCATGTAATCCTTTGTACAAAGCCGGGCGCAGACCCCGTGCATAAGTAAAGCTCATGTGCTCCGCACATTTTGTCGATTTCATGCTTTTTATTTTTGGCATATACGATCTGACACTTTGTGCAGCACCTACTCCACGGTAAGCGATAACGAGCCGTAAGGCTCCGTATCTTTATTTTCTCTTCTTTCTTTTTTCTCAAGGAAAGGAAGGTTCCCTCGCCCACAAGTTTGCCGGGGGGGAAAGGAGAAGATAATGGTATGGACCAGGCGTCGTTCAAGAAAGTTTCGCCTTGCCGGGAAGCAAACAACAGAAAAGATAAGTTGCCAAAGTTTGAGCAGTCAGATTTTTT
>NW_021180999.1:0-1102 GCF_002162155.2 Triticum dicoccoides | reverse complement strand
TTTTTTCCTCCAAAATGACTCAATATGCTTAGCTAGCTCAAAAATTACATAATAAGCTTAATTAGCTCCAAAATGACCTATTTAACCTAGGATAGCTCTAAAATGACCTATACTTAGCATTTTTTCCTCCGAAATTACTTAATATGCTTAGCTAGCTTCAAAATGACCTATTTAACCTAGGATAGCTCTAAAATGACCTATACTTAGCATCTTTTTCCTCCAAAATGACTTAATATGTTTAGCTAGCTTCAAAATGACCTATTTAACCTAGGATAGCTCTAAAATGACCTATACTTAGAATCTTTTCCTCCAAAATGACTTAATATGCTTAACTAGCTCTATAATGACATAATATTCTTAAGAAATGACATATTTTAGCTCCTAAATGACTTCATATGCTTAGCTAGCTCCAAAATGACATAATAACCTTACCTAGCTCCAAAATGACCTATTTAACCTAGGATAGCTCTAAAATGACCTATACTTAGCATTTTTTTAGCTCCAAAATGACTCAATATGCTTAGCTAGCTAAAAAATTACATAATAAGCTTAATTAGCTCAAAAATGACCTATTTAACCTAGGATAGCTCTAAAATGACCTATACTTAGCATTTTTTCCTCCAAAATTACGTAATTTGCTTAGCTAGCTTCAAAATGACCTATTTAACCTAGGATAGCTCTAAAATGACCTATACTTAGCATCTTTTCCTCCAAAATGACTTAATATGCTTAGCTAGCTCTAAAATGATATAATATGCTTAAGAAATGACATATTTTAGGTCCTAAATGACTTCATATGCTTAGTTAGCTCCAAAATGACATAATAAGCTTAATTAGCTCCAAAATGACCTATTTAACCTAGGATAGCTCTAAAATGACCTATACTTAGCATTTTTTTGCTCCAAAATGACTCAATATGCTTAGCTAGCTCAAAAATTACATAATAAGCTTAATTAGCTCCAAAATGACCTATTTAACCTAGGATAGCTCTAAAATGACCTATACTTAGCATTTTTTCCTCCAAAATTACTTAATATGCTTAGCTAGCTTCAAAATGACCTATTTAACCTAGGATAGCTCTAAAATGACCTATACTTAGCAT
>NW_021180998.1:0-1304 GCF_002162155.2 Triticum dicoccoides | reverse complement strand
GCTGACGGGCACGCAGCCATGTGGAAGAAGAAATCTATATTCTGGGAGCTAGAATATTGGAAAGTCCTAGAAGTCCGCTCTGCAATCGACGTGATGCACGTTACGAAGAATATTTGCGTGAACCTCCTAAGCTTCTTGGGCGTGTATGGGAAGACAAATGATACAAAGGAAGCACGGCAGGACCAGCAACGTTTGAAAGACCCTGATAACCGGCATCCGGAATGGTTTCAAGGTCGTGCCAGCTACGCTCTGACCAAAGAAGAGAAGGTCATCTTTTTTGAATGCCTGAGCAGTATGAAGGTCCCGTCTGGATTCTCGTCCAATATAAAGGGAATAATAAACATGGCGGAGAAAAAGTTCCAAAACCTGAAGTCTCACGACTGCCACGTGATTATGACGCAATTGCTTCCGATTGCTTTGAGGGGGCTCCTGCCGGAAAATGTTCGAGGAGCCATTGTGAAGCTATGTGCATTCCTCAATGCAATCTCTCAGAAGGTAATCAATCCAGAAGTTCTACCACGGTTACAGAACGATGTGATCCAATGTCTTGTCAGTTTCGAGTTGGTGTTCCCGCCATCCTTCTTCAATATTATGACGCACCTCTTGGTTCACCTAGTCGAAGAGATTTTCATTCTCGGTCCTGTATTTCTACACAATATGTTCCCCTTCGAGAGGTTCATGGGAGTATTAAAGAAATATGTTCGTAACCGTGCTAGGCCAGAAGGAAGCATCGCCAAGGGCTATGGAAATGAGGAGGTAATTGAGTTTTGTGTTGACTTTGTTCCTGACCTTAAGCCGATTGGTCTTCCTCGATCGCGGCACGAGGGGAGACTAAGTGGAAAAGGCATGATCGGAAGAAAATCAACGATATGTATGGACGACCATTCTCTGACTGAAGCACACCACACTGTACTGACCAATTCCAGCTTGGTGGCTCCGTACTTTGAGAAACACAAGAATATTTTACGCTCGGACAACCCGGGGAAGCCTGAATCCTGGATTAGGAAGGCCCACATGGAGACTTTCGGCAGTTGGTTGAGAAAACATTTAATGAATGACAATGATGTTGTAGATCAGCTGTACATGTTGGCCAAGACACCATCTTCGACTATAATGACTTTCCAAGGGTACGAGATAAATGGGAATACATTTTACACGATCGCCCAAGATAAAAAGAGCACCAACCAAAACAGTGGTGTCCGCTTTGATGCAGCAACCGAGAATGGGCAAAAGGTCACATATTATGGTTACATAGAGGAGATATGGGAACTTGACTATGGACCCTCCTTTAAGGTCCCTTTGTT
>NW_021180997.1:0-1130 GCF_002162155.2 Triticum dicoccoides | reverse complement strand
AAGTTGCAATGGCTAACTTTTAACTAAACAAATCCCAAGGAAAAGCTACTAGATGGATCTACTTATATAGGAGCAAGGGGTGGCGGCCAAGGAGGTGGGAGGATGTCCCAAGGCAGCCTAAAACTAAATCTAGGTCGTACAAGGCCAATGGGCCCAAGTGGAGGTGATGTAACACCTTTGGACTTGTAGTTTGACTCGGATTCTGCTGCAGCATCAGATTGTTTCGTCCACAACTCAACGCTCCGGACGAATTTGAAGGTGATTCCAATTGGGTTGGAAAGTGCACGAAATCTAGTTTCCAACAAAAAAAGAATCACCCAATTCGGAGTCCGTATGAAAAACTTGTGTGCGTTTTGAGTCAGGTATGTCTGTGCAGTCCGAATCTGAATCCAGAACGTGAGAGACTTGGACTCTATCTTTTCTTGGCCCAAAAGTGACGTGAGAGAACTTTTTGGACAGCAAATAAACATCTCTTTCTTCCTTATCTTCATATGTGGATTGTACAAATGTCCCATACACCTGCAATTAGACAAAACACAAAAGTGTGTGAAGTATTTTTGTTCTGGATAACATAAATAGATTATTGAATAGTTTGCACTAGAAATCACCTGACAAATATGCATATATGCAATATTTTTGGTCATATCTAAGGTAGTCATGTCCTCATCACTAAGTTGGGGACTAAACTGCTTTTTAGTACTACTTGTCACCCCCAAACTGATGGACAAACTGAAGTAGTCAATAGAACGTTGTCTACTATGCTTAGGGCTGTTTTGAAGAATAATAAGAAAATGTGGGAGGAATGCTTGCCTCATATTAAATTTGCTTATAATCGTTCATTGCATTCTACTACTAAGATGTGCCCTTTTGAAGTTGTGTATGGTTTCCTACCTCGTGCACCTATTGATTTGTTGCCTCTTCCATCTTCGGAGAAGGTTAATTTTGATGCTAAACAACGTGCTGAATTGATTTTAAAAATGCATGAGTTAACTAAGGAAAACATTGAGCGTATGAATGCTAAATATAAACTTGCTGGAGATAAGGGTAGAAAACATGTTGTGTTTGCACCTGGAGATCTTGTTTGGTTACATTTGCGTAAGGATAGATTTCTTGATTTGCGCAAATCAAAG
>NW_021180996.1:58120-64743 GCF_002162155.2 Triticum dicoccoides | reverse complement strand
GCCTATTTGACATAATCGGAAAGATCTCAAGGAATATTGCGTGCAGAACAAACTGTTGAAGTTCACAAAAATATTAATCTTTGTTGTCATACCACATGTGAAGTACATTGCCGAACAATCTATCGACATCGAAAAAAAGACTAATGAATATACCTATATACCTGTTACTAATCATGAACATGCACCTGTTAAAACTCGCAAAGAAAACTGTGGAAATTCGGAGCAAAACAATGCAAAAAACACGCACCTGTTAGGATAAACATGTACAACTAAATATGTGAGATAGACATATTTTTTTGCCTAGTCTTTTGAGATAAGCTCTATCTCTCCAAACCTCCCTGTAATCTCTCTAGACGTTGTAATCACACATATATAATCAACACGAAGACATGCGGCTCATCTATGTTTTTGTGTGTGTATGTGGGGGGGGGGGGCTCATCTATGTTACGTTGATGACTACAAACAGTTATAATCCCATTCACTCGTTCGAAATCCAAGGCTATGCCTATGCGGGGGTCCGCCGGAAATTGCCCTGAAAATAGATTTCATGTTAAAAAATGATTTTTCTTGAAATAGAAAAAAGTTGAATGTTCACGTGTCATCCTATGATTATAGAAAACTTAACTTAGGTCAAATTGAAAAACAGCCGACAGTCCCAATGAAGAAAGAAAATTCATAGACATGAAAAGGAAAATATGCGGGACCATATTTAGAGCGGGCCAAATATCAGATTTAGACAGCAAGTCAGCAAGTAAGGTATATACGTCATGGTCATTTCATTGTTTCCTATTCCTACTTAACAAGGTGCAAAACCCACGGCTGGTTGGCAATCGATGCACACTTCAACTTGTTGACAAAGAAGTCAGGCAAGAGTGAGCTTTGAATTTTTTTTAAATGGTTGCATGCATCACTTTGATGCAGAGGCCGAAGGCTATCCTTCTTTTCAAAAAAGAAAAAGAGAAAAACACTAGTTGCTTAATTAATTAATTTCCGCTATTATATGGCTGGCTCTATTTTTACCGTTCCATATGGATATTTATTTATACAAAACAAAAAAGATGGTGTTTGAGGATAGTTGTGAGTAGGAGATGAAACATATCATTTCCGAGATTTGCTTCTTGGACGAACGACACCAAGAAGGTTTGGTTGGAATTTGAAGAGGACACCAATGTCGACCTCATGTAAATTAAATAGGAGTAGATGCACGTATATAAACTGTAAGTAACATACATACATACATACATACATACATAATATTTTGAGTTCGGGATGAATGAGATGGAAAAAAGGTGAATGTCATCGTATGATTGGAAAGAAAGGGGATTCCCAAAGAAGAAAGAAAATACAGTACATAGATATATAGACTTGAAAAGGAAAACATGCATGCACGCAGAATTAACCACGTTCGTTCGGATCGATCACAGCAGCAGGCCGGCCGGCCGAATATAATTAAGATGGATGCATGTTGACAGCCTATTCCGCCCGATCGAGCTTGCCTATCAACTCGCCCCCGTCCAGGATGCTGCCAAACATGGCGGCCTCAAACAGATAGTTCACCTGCCAAGCATGGTGGCTTGCATGGGCGACGAGCCAAACCATTTCGTCGATGAGGCCCTTAGAGAAGAGCTGGACCATTTGCAGGCGCGAGGATTCAATGAGGTGTTTCTCACGCTGCTCGTCCACCTCGCCCATCCGGACATACTCCAGCGGACCGGTGACAATGGACGACCAAAGGGCGGCGAGCAGGTGGTCTTGGTCTCCTTTTACTTTGAGGAAGCGCCGGACGTGGTCGCAGGTTTCTTCCCCATTGCAGGCATACTCAGGGTCAAGGGGCCTGCTGAAGCCGGTGGTATGAAAGTCGGTGTCGAAGACCTCGTCGAAGTCGGCCTCGCGCTGGGGCTGCGCCGGGGACTTGCGGGCCTTGGGCCATCCTAGGAGGGCGCGGCGGAGAAACATGTGCCGGTCGTTGTGCAGATGCCAAGTGTACAAGGTGATGCACATCCGGGCCACAGGCTCGTGCCACCTCTGAGTGTACATCCGAGCTCCAGTGGCAGCGTAGGCGTCGTAGATGGCCCGCAGCGCCGTCTCGCTCACCACGCCTGAGGCGGCGATGTCGGCCACGTTGAGGAACGAGTTCATGACCTCGGAGTTTACCAGGTCGCTGCCCACATCGATGACATCGGTGCCGGGCGAGCTGAAGACGAGGTCGCTCGTGACGGCGCCAACATCGAAGCCCCGGGCTATGGCCTCAGCCCCCATGCCGAGGATGCTGCTCTCGCACAGGGACATGACCTGGGCGGTGTGGCGGTCCATCTGCCCCGACCGGTCCTTGAGGAGCGTCCTGTGAGCAGCCTCCAATGCGATCTTGGCTCGGATGTAGGACGCGCCGATGGCGACGGCCTCGCGTCGCTGCCGGCCACCAGGCGTTCGTAGCGAGCGGGCGTCGGCGAGCCCGTCGCGCAGGAGGCGGTTGAAGGAGGGGAACACCTTGTGGTACCCGTGCTCGTAGTAAAATGCCATGTCCACCACGTAGTTGGAGAAGAGGGTGCGCACGTCGTAGGCGCCAATCAGCAGGTTCGCCATGCCGCTACCAGATAGGGCGTTGGTTGTTGTCATCGCCTCAGGCCAGTCGGCGGCGCCCAGCAAGGCGAGAACCTGCGGCGCGGCGTGGACCAGCCCGGCGCCCTTAGTGGGCAACACGTTGCCGATTGCGTGCTGCGTGCTTTTCCACAGCGCCAGCTCCGGCGACAATCGCAGTTGCACCACCCTGGGCTGCGCCGCGTCGCCTCCGCCATCACTGCTAATGCTAGCAAACATGTCCGCCAGCATGTCTTCCGCCTCGCGAGACAGCCTTCTCAGATCTGCCATGGCCCCCGTCCCCTTGCCGACCAAGGCCCTCGCCGCCGAGTAGCCCGTGTACAAAGGGAAGACTCCATCTTGCTGCTTTGCCAGCCGGGCACCCCAGAAATATGAAGGGATTGCAACTAGACCGCTGCCGTTGTCGCCAGGGACAGTGTCCTTCTCCCTCACCACCTCAATGTCGAGTCCGTGGAGAGAGCAGCCACCCCAGGCTGGGGTTGGGGTGGGTGGTACCTCCGCGTCGCCGCGACGAGTCCAAGCGAGACTCAACATTTTTATTTAGTACTGTATTAAAAAAATGCAGGTAATGGACTTCTCGTGGTGTTTGCCAGCCTTGTGTATTCCCCAGCAGCTTATATAGCCATATCAACGCAAGGCTGGCTTCCTCTCAGAACTGGTTTTTGTACAAGCTTACGCCTGTGGTACTAGCTAGCTAGAGAGACATATGTTTTGATTGTTTTCTTCTTGTTGTATCACTTTCTCGCCATATGACTAGAAAGTAACACGATTCCGCAGGTATGAGAGGGAGTTGTTTGTGTCTACCTCGCCCTTGTCGGCGTTCCGGGCAGTGATGAGGGACGGCCAGACGGTGCCGAGCATATCGAGGACGACGGCCAAACATTCTTGCGGGTTTCCTTGTCGATCATCGTACTACTCAGGGTCCATGGTCCTGATGATGGGCAAAATGAGGGTCCTCTCCGTTCACAACTAGCTCTATTAGTAGAATGCCCTTATTTTTTATATTTCTATTGATTTATATAACTAGCAATGAATTTTTGACTCCTTCCAATAACATCGCGTCAACACTCTTGTCGACGGATTCTTTTTGAACGTCGACATAATACATCTTCATATTTCTCTTGCTCTCAAAAAACAAACATGTATAGGGAATACCTCGTTTCTGTTATCATGTGTAACAAATATATAAAGAAGTACAATTGTTTATATGCATCTCTTTCAGTTGGGCGGGAATACGATGAGTTTTTCAGTTTATCCATCTTAAAGCTTTGTCAATCGACATTTTCAAAGCATCCTCCAAAGCCATATGTTTTTTATCTCTAATATACAAAAGTGAATATGAAACACATATTTAATTAAAAAATAAGATCAGCCCATATTTACAATATATATTCATTGATCAGCTGCTCGCTTCGAGCAGGTGACCATTTCAGTCAGAGTGACTGGCGCCGTGCATATTAATAGAGTGAGTCGCATCCCAGTATTAATAAACTAGAGGCTCACCTGTAAATCACTTGTTTATAATTATTCTCCGGAAATGACTTGCTAGGGTAATGTCATATTCTTCGGTATATAAAAATGTAAATGACATTTATCTCAAAACAAATAGTCGTTTCCCATAGAAAAGCAAGCAGATGCTTCGGTTGCGATGGCCGCCGCTCACGCCCGATGTCGCAGCTTGTCCGGCTCACCTCACGTTTGCTTGCCCCGTTCCAGCAAATTCAAGCATCGATTCTAAAAAATAATTCTCACCGTTGAGCCATTGCAGAGCCCCGAGCTGCCGGTTGTAGCAATTTGTGATGTTGGGGCGAGTGACGCTGATTGTAGCAAAAATGTGACGGTCGTGCGATATAGCAAAACGCTAGGTTGGTTGTAGTCGGATGGGACATCGGTTGTAGCAATTTATAACACTGGTTGTCGTATGTAGCAAAAAATACGATGGCCGTGGGATGTGGCAAAATGTGACGCCGATTGTACCAAAAATACGAGCGATGTAGCAAAAAACATATTACGTTACCAGAAACACATCTCTTCTTATTAACAGTTGTCACATAAGCTAACTTATATTGGGGTGTGCAATATTAATATCTAAGCTATTCCCATTATAAGTAGTCTAACAGAGGTCCAGTGGAACGCCCAAATCGGAATCCGATTCCAAGTGGTGACCACAAGTGTCAGTATCCAGAATCCGCAATTGCTGGAGCGAGGTCAAGTGGACATCCACACCAGAAACATGCGTCGCTCAAGCAGGCTATAGGTGGTCCAACTTAAACCTAGTGCCAGTGGGTGACATGGTTACATCATCTATAACTGTGTCACCGGAATACATCATCTACATGCGTCACAGTGTTGATGCATGCAAAAGTTTATCGACTACTCTCTCCTTCCACGAAAAAGGATACTTCTGCTTTTGAAGTAAGCCACTTTATATATACTTCTCCGATCCAAATTGATTGAATCAGATTTGTCTAGATACGTATGTATATACTTTTGCTTTGTGACTAGACACATTGGTACCTAGACAAATCTGAGTTAATTAATTTGGGTCGGAGGGAGTATCAAACTTAGTATGTCACGAAACTACTTTTCAAAATGGATTTACTGGTACTAATTTGGAGTCATACATGTTTCTATATTTTCCAATAATATTGGTCAAAGATCTTTTTTTAATAAAAACGAAATTTAAAACTATGTACATAGGGAGTAAATAATTGGTAGTATGTAGTAATACTCCCTCTGTCACAAATTACTTGTCTTATTTTTTTTTTCATATATGCATCCATCTTTAGACACCTTTTTTGATGTGGATACATTCATATTTAGATGAAGCAGAGACAAATGACTTGGAACGGAGGGAGTATATCTGAAATCCCAGTTAGCGGCGGGACAAAAAAGGATCATTCACTGATGAGGGGTGCGTTCGTTGTCCTTCAACCCCAAGACTCCCAGCGCCTATTTGCCATAATCATGTAGATAAATTTCTAATATCATAATTATTCTGAAAGATCTCAAGGAATATTGCTTGTAGAACAAACTGTTAAACTTCACAAAAATATTAATCTTTGTTGTCACACCACATGTGAAGTACATTGCCGAACAATCTATCGACGACGAAAAAAAGACTAATGAATATACCTATATACCTGTTACTAATCATGTACATGCACCTGTTAAAACTCCTAAAGAAAACTGTGGAAATTCGGAGGGAGTAAATAGTAGTGGTATGTAGTAGTACTCCCTCTGTCACGAATTAATTATAGTACTTTTTTCCAGATATGCATCCATATTTAGACACCCTTTTCATCTTGACACATTCGTATTTAGATGAAGCGGAGACAAATAACTTGGAACGGAGGGAGTATATCTGAAATCCCAGTTAGCAACGGGCCAATAAAGGTTCGTTCACTGATGAGGGGTGCGTTCATTGTCCTTCATCCCTAAGACTCCCAGCCCTATTACCTTCTGGCGCCTATTTGACATAATCGGAAAGATCTCAAGGAATATTGCGTGCAGAACAAACTGTTGAAGTTCACAAAAATATTAATCTTTGTTGTCATACCACATGTGAAGTACATTGCCGAACAATCTATCGACATCGAAAAAAAGACTAATGAATATACCTATATACCTGTTACTAATCATGAACATGCACCTGTTAAAACTCGCAAAGAAAACTGTGGAAATTCGGAGCAAAACAATGCAAAAAACACGCACCTGTTAGGATAAACATGTACAACTAAATATGTGAGATAGACATATTTTTTTGCCTAGTCTTTTGAGATAAGCTCTATCTCTCCAAACCTCCCTGTAATCTCTCTAGACGTTGTAATCACACATATATAATCAACACGAAGACATGCGGCTCATCTATGTTTTTGTGTGTGTATGTGGGGGGGGGGGGCTCATCTATGTTACGTTGATGACTACAAACAGTTATAATCCCATTCACTCGTTCGAAATCCAAGGCTATGCCTATGCGGGGGTCCGCCGGAAATTGCCCTGAAAATAGATTTCATGTTAAAAAA
>NW_021180996.1:46910-58110 GCF_002162155.2 Triticum dicoccoides | reverse complement strand
ATTCACTCGTTCGAAATCCAAGGCTATGCCTATGCGGGAGTCCGCCGGAAATTGCCCTGAAAATAGATTTCATGTTAAAAAAATGATTTTTCATGAAATAGAAAAAAGTTGAATGTTCACGTGTCATCCTATGATTATAGAAAACTTAACTTAGGTCAAATTGAAAAACGGCCGACAGTCCCAATGAAGAAAGAAAATTCATAGACATGAAAAGGAAAATTTGTGGGACCATATTCAGAGCGGGCCAAATATCAGATTTAGACAGCAAGTCAGCAAGTAAGGTATATACGTCATGGTCATGTCGTTGTTTCCTATTCCTCCTTAACAAGGTGCAAAACCAACGGCTGGTTGGCAATCGATGCACACTTCAACTTGTTGACAAAGAAGTCAGGCAAGAGTGAGCTTTGAATTTTTTTTAAATGGTTGCATGCATCACTTTGATGCAGAGGCCGAAGGCTATCCTTCTTTTCAAAAAAGAAAAAGAGAAAAACACTAGTTGCTTAATTAATTAATTTCCGCTATTATATGGCTGGCTCTATTTTTACCGTTCCATATGGATATTTATTTATACAAAACAAAAAAGATGGTGTTTGAGGATAGTTGTGAGTAGGAGATGAAACATATCATTTCCGAGATTTGCTTCTTGGACGAACGACACCAAGAAGGTTTGGTTGGAATTTGGAGAGGACACCAATGTCGACCTCATGTAAATTAAATAGGAGTAGATGCACGTATATAAACTGTAAGTAACATACTTACATACATACATACATACATAATATTTTGAGTTTGGGATGAATGAGATGGAAAAAAGGTGAATGTCATCATATGATTGGAAAGAAAGGGGATTCCCAAAGAAGAAAGAAAATACAGTACATAGATATATAGAGTTGAAAAGGAAAACATGCATGCACGCAGAATTAACCACGTTCATTCGGATCGATCACAGCAGCAGGCCGGCCGGCCGAATATAATTAAGATGGATGCATGTTGACAGCCTATTCCGCCCGATCGAGCTTGCCTATCAACTCGCCCCCGTCCAGGATGCTGCCAAACATGGCGGCCTCAAACAGATAGTTCACCTGCCAGGCATGGTGGCTTGCATGGGCGACGAGCCAAACCATTTCGTCGATGAGGCCCTTGGAGAAGAGCTGGACCATTTGCAGGCGCGAGGATTCAATGAGGTGTTTCTCACGCTGCTCGTCCACCTCGCCCATCCGGACATACTCCAGCGGACCGGTGACAATGGACGACCAAAGGGCGGCCAACAGGTGGTCTTGGTCTCCTTTTACTTTGAGGAAGCGCCGGACTTGGGCTTCATATTACCAGGTCTTCATCCATGCTTGTTACTGCATATTCTGATGTAGACTGGGCAGGTTGTCCTGATGACAGAAGGTCCACAGGTGGTTTTGCCGTGTTTCTGGGAACAATCCTTGTATCATGGAGTGCAAGAAAACAGGCTACAGTTTCAAGGTCAAGCACTGAGGCTGAGTATAAAGCTTTGGCAAATGCAACAGCTGAAGTAATGTGGATACAAACTTTACTTTATGAGCTTGGGATTAAGGCTCCACAAGCTGCTAGGTTATGGTGTGATAACATTGGTGCCACCTATCTTTCAGCTAATCCTGTTTTTCATGCTCGTACCAAACATATTGAAGTTGGTTTTCACTTTGTCAAAGAAAGAGTAGCTCGAAAGCTACTTGACATTCGGTTCATACCTATAGGAGACCAACTTGCTGATGGCTTCACAAAACCACTCACCATGAGAAGATTAGATGAGTTCAAGTACAATCTCAACCTTCGCAAAGCTTCATGAGGTTTAGATTGAGGGGGAGTGTTGGAATTAGTTGTTGTATAGGGATAGAATTCTCTTTGAATTGTAAACCTATTCTATCTCTTCTTCTGTTTCAACCTCTCCCGAATATCCTTCTGTAACCGATCGATCTAGCCTCGATCCAATTTTGTAAGCCACGGCATATGTTCTATATAATGCAATGCGGCCCGAGCAAAGGGTTCTATGCTTCCCATAATATTTTACAGAATCATGCATACAAACCAATTCCGATTAGTTTGGAATTGAAAAGAAACGTAGGCTAGCTGATTGCAAACCTTTTCTGTTCCTTTTTTGCCTCCTGTGAAAGTGTTGTCGAGAGCTCGAGCTCAACGATCTCGGATGAAGAGTAAAAATCCGAAAAAAAACAATTAAAAAGTTCTGGTTTTTTTGGGAGAAACATTGATGTTTTTTCTACGCTCATGCAAAATTTTGAGATGGAATCGTGTTTGTGGAGGTGTGGACAAAAAAAACCCGAGAGGATTCTGTTGATTCACTCAATCTGGAGAAATACAGAAAGAAATACGGGCATACGCAGAGGAAACAAACGAGAGGAACGAGCGAGCGGGGATCTAGGTAGCTACGTACTACCTCTCTACTAAATTATAAGACGTTTTTGCAGTTCAAATACATGATTGGTTGATTGATTTCATCAAGGCTGGCCTTCTTCTCTCTTCTTTCTTCTTTCATCTCTTCAAGTACGTCCATATAAACATGCAATATGCATCATGCCATACGTATGTCTCTGCTAATTACTAAGTAGTATTCCCATGTATGTCTATATATGAGCCGCGATAGCCTCATGTTGTCATGTGTATGTGGAAATGTATATGCACATGCACATTTTATAAAGCAGTACAATTTATGGGCTACAATACATGTCGAGCCATGCTACAGGATAATCAGTCGTGGAACAACAAGAGCATTACAAGTCTGTCTTGTGCGCCCACTCTAAACACTAGGAAATTCTGACAATATGCAAAAATGAACTATTGTTATACACAAGAAAAAAAAATCTAATGTAGGCATACAGTAGTGTGCACACTCCGCACGGCAATATAGGGCGTGTTTGGTTACCGTCGGCTATAGTACCTGTGTTGCATACCCTTCTCCACTCAGTCTGGCTCTAGAAAAACAGCCTCATATGCGACATCTACAAATTGTTTGGTTGCCTGCATATGGACTTCCTGCATTAGGGGGTCAACTTTGGCACGTTGTTTGGTTGCCTGCATTGTCTCGGCGCATACAACTACACGCTGTTTGGTTGCCCGCACGGGGTATGATTAAGAGTTAGCACTTGCACTTAGCACACAGGGTTAAGAGCTAGCAGAAGAAGGGGGGGAAGAAATGCAGTGTGCTCTGGACCATGACCATTGCGGTGGATAATGGTACGTGTCCAACATGACGAGCATGAAGTCGTGGCTGAGCGACACCATCGACGAACTAGTTGCGGTGCTCGTGCAAAGACAATGGACAGAGGAGGAGAATGCAGTGCTCGCGCCATGGTATCGATCGTTCGTGCAGTAGGACGAGAGAGGAGGCCGAGATGATCGACGTCGGAAGCGACTCCAGTGTAATGGGACGAGAGAGAGGAGGCCGAGAGGAGGCCAAGATGATCAACCCCGTTGGTGGCGCGGCAAACTGCAGTGTGCGCGCCATTGCAGCGTCAGTGCAGTAGGAGGACGACAGAGAGTAGGCCGAGATGAGCGACGCCGGAAACGACTCTAGTGTAGTAGGACGCGGGCAAGGAGATCAAGGGGAAGGGCGTCGGCATCGAGAGGGACGAATAGGAGGGCTCTGAGCAGAGGATAAAGGAGCTCGACATGGAGAGATGAAGTTACGATCGTCGAAACCAAAAACTTACAACACAAATGTTGTGCGGAACTGCGAAATTAGGCATCTTGTGAAAGGAAATTTCAAACAATAGATTGTGCGCGACGAATCTGACAAAATTCGTCCAGAATAGCTCCAAATGGAAGCACGAAATTAAGAACTTACGGCTGACAAAACTACGAACTGATTGCTTGAATGGAACCTTAGCATCGAGGTGCATCTTTTTCGTGTAGAGCTTACCTCGAATCGAAGCACCGTTGTGTAGATCAAAGGGATAGGAGATTAGATAGAAGCTTAATGGAGGTTGAAGAAGACCTCACCTAATCACCTCGCATCCCTCTTGTCTCCTCTCATGCAAGGGCCCGCTCGCTTGCGCTCGCCTCGGCATGGCTTGCAAGAAACTGCCGATATGTGCATTTCCAGCGAGCCAGGCCGAGAGGTGCTTTAAGTTCCATGCTATGCAAGCCTATACAGTCAATCAAACAGTCCGTTTCCTTCCCGCGCGGGCCTGGTTAGGACTCGTGCAGGCAATCAAACACGTCCATATAGTCCCAAGTTGTTAGTTAGTCCGCCCACGGTCGGGAGTCGTCGTTTTGGCTCTGAAAGAAAAGAGGTGAAACGTATGCCTCCTTGCAGGGACGCGTGAGTGTTAAATAGCAAGACAAGATTACATCGGTTGGCAGCTTGTTGTGTTAGCTTGACCCCTCATCCAAGACTATACAAGATAAGGATCTCTAACCTCCAACAACCTGCCCAAGTTACAACACACGCATACAAGTTACACCCCGTGACATATGTCACGTTACAACTACACCCATATCATTTAACATCCTCCCTCAATCTAAACGTGTCAAGGTTGAGATTGTTCTTGAAGGCTTGTAGTTGTCGAATCTGTAATGGTTTTGTAAAACCATCCGCCACTTGGTCTCTTGGATGAACCTGATTTCCAATAGTTTCCTAGCAACCCTCTCTCCGATAAAGTGAAAATCAATCTCTATGTGTTTAGTCCTTGCATGAAACACTGGATTAGCTGAGAGATACGTTGCTCCAAGATTATCACACCATAGGCAAGAAGTGCTTGTTCTTCTTACTCCTAGCTCATCTAGTAAAGTTTCCATCCACATTACCTCAGCTGTTGCATTTGCCAGAGATTTATATTCTGCTTCAGTACTAGAGCGAGAGACTGTTGCTTGTTTCTTTGCATTCCAGGATATGAGGTTAGAACCAAAGAAAACAGCAAATCCACCTGTAGACTTTCTGTCATCAGGACACCCTGCCCAATCTGCATCAGAAAAGGCACTAACAGTTGTTGAGGGTGATTTACATATTTTCAGTCCTATACCAGCACTTCCTTGAATATATCTCAATATCCTTTTTATTGTTTTCCAATGAAGTGAAGTAGGGGAGTACAGAAATTGACAGACCTTGTTAACAGAGAAGGATATATCAGGTCTTGTCAAAGTTAAATATTGTAGTGCACCCACCACACTTCTATATTTAGTCCCTTCCGCTGGACTCAACAACTCTCCTTCATGCAATGATAATTTTTCTGTTGTAGATAAAGGTGTACTGGAGGGTTTACAGTCTCTCATACCTACACGCTTGAGTATATCCTTGGCATATTTTTCCTGAGTCAGCAATATACCATCATGTACCTGTTTTACTTCTATGCCAAGGAAATAATGTAATTCTCCCAAGTCTTTGAGAGCAGAATCATTCTTCAAGTTCTTAAGTAAAGCTGAGGTGGCTTGTGGAGAGGAGTTAGCAACAATTATATCATCTACATATATAAGCATATAAATGATCACCTCCTCATTTTTGAAGAAAAACAGAGAAGTATCTCCCCTTGAGGGTCGGAAACCAAGTTGTTGGAGCTTTGTGCTTAGTCTTGAGTACCAAGCTCTGGGCGCCTGTTTCAGACCATACAGTGCTTTGTCCAATTTACACACATGCTGTGGTTTGGTGCCATCCACAAACCCAGGTGGTTGCTTCATGTATACCTCTTCCTCGAGAATGCCATGTAAGAACGCATTCTGCACATCCAATTGGCGAAGAGTCCATCCCCTGGAAACAACAATAGACAGAACAAGTCTAATAGTAGCTGCCTTAACTACTGGACTAAAAGTGTCTTCATAGTCAATTCCATAACGTTGTTTAAACCCCTTTGCTACTAGTCTAGCTTTGTATCTATCTATTGTACCATTAGAATTCCTCTTAATTTTGTATACCCATTTGCAATCTATAATGTTTCTACCTTGTTTAGGTGAGACTAGATGCCAAGTTTGATTTTTCATAAGTGCATCATACTCTACCTCCATAGCTCGTTTCCAGTTTTTATCATCTAGTGCTTCAGCTAGATCACGAGGCTCACCAGTAGCAGCAAAGTTTACAACCATGAAATTTTTACCATACCTGACCGTTCCATCTTTAGGAACAAGTGGTTTAAAAATGCCTCTTTGTGACCGTGTATTGGGTCGCTCCGGTTCAACGGCCACATAAGATCCTGATGTTGCAGAAGATCCTGCAGCCGGTTCTGGACGCGGTCGGACCTGGGAATTGGTCTTGTCGGGAGGCGAGGCGGAGACGCGTCCAGGCGACACACGCCCGAGAGTCCGCGCCTCATCATCAATCGGTGATGGCGACGCATTGGACGCACCTGCGCCAGCCCGCGCACCTGACCGCGAACCTGGCCGCGTGTCACCCGTGGATGGGCTGCCCGCATCAGGTGGGGTGGCCGCGCCAGCCGGAGTGCGCGTTTCCGCCTCTGAGTCTGTGCGCGCGGCAGATGCAGCAGCGCCGCCAGATCTCTCGGGATCCACGCGCGCAGGCGAATCTGTCCTACCACCAGATCTCTCGGGATCCGTGTGCGCAGGAGGATCTGCTTCGTGTTCCGAGCCGGGCCGGTTTGGCTGTATCTGCAGCATAAAATCATGACCAAAACCAATGTTTTCTGCTGGATTTTTTCCCTCCGACTTCCTACATCATCAGAACCATTAGTAGTCCTATTAATCATTTGATCACCAACTATTTCTCCCCCTTGGTCAGTAGGATTAAGTAGGTCAGGAGGAAGTAAAAGAATCTCAGCCCTTAGACGAGCACCGGCATTAGGATGAAGGGCCGCAAAAGGAAAAATGTTTTCATCAAACACCACATCCCTAGAAATGTATACACGCCTTGTGGAGATATCAAGGCACTTGTAGCTTTTGTGCATGTTACTATAACCAAGGAAAGCACATTGCTTTGATCGAAATTGGAGTTTATGTGTGTTATATGGACGTAAATTGGGCCAACAAGCACATCCAAAAATTCTAAGAGAGGAATAGTTGGGAGTTTCACCGAATTACCTAGTAAGAGGTGTTTCATGATTTATGACTTTGCTTGGAACCCTATTGATCAGATAGGTTGCGGCAAGGAAGGCCTCATCCCAAAACTTCAAGGGCATAGAGGCTTGAGCGAGCAAGGAGAGGCCGACCTCAACAATGTGACGGTGTTTGCGCTCAGCTGACCCATTCTGCTGATGAGCATGAGGACATGATACATGGTGTGAAATGCCAATTTTGGTGAAGAAAGAGTTCAACTTTTCGTACTCCCCTCCCCAATCTGTTTGGAGAGCAAGAATCTTGCGATCAAAACGTCGTTCAACAAGGTTTTGGAAGTCATGGAATTTCTGAAAAACTTTAGATTTGTGCTTGATGAGATAGATCCATGTGAATTTACTAAAATCATCGATAAAACTCACATAGTATTTTTTCTGCCTACTGTTTCAACAGCAAGACCCCACACACCAGAAAAGACAAGTTCCAAAGGAAATTTAGATTCACTCAAGGATTGAGGATAAGGTAACTGGTGACTTTTGCCCTTTTGGCAGGCGTCACATACATGCTTATTGCTATCGTTATTGACACACGGGAGCTTATTCTCACTAAGAATCTTCCTAACAACAATGGAAGAAGGGTGACCTAAACGTCTATGCCACCAATCCAGAGGTGGTTTGGTGACATTGAGCACATGCTTCTGGACGTTTCCCCCGGTGTGTTTGACAGGATAGAGCCCTCTTCTACCCCTGCCTCGAAGTAGAACCTTCCTCGTTTCCAGATCCTTGATGAGAAAAAAATGAGGGTGAATTTCAACAATAGTATTATTGTCAAGAGCAAGTCAAATCTTTTGTTGCCTCCGGAACATGAAGAACATCTTTTAGATGAAGATTGCGAGAAATAGCTACATAACCAATATGATCAATGGACATACCTGACCTGTTTGCAGTATGAATCTGATCACCGCCCGTGTACCTCTCCCGAATGGTCAGCTTCTCCAGATCGCTTGTAATATGGTCGGTTGCACCACTGTCCATGTACCAGTTGGTGTCAACCCCATACTGATGAGCAGCCATGTTGGCCGAGAGCGCTCCTCTCCTCCCTGATATGAAGAGTCGTAGCGCTTCCAGCACTTCCAAGCAGGGTGGCCAACTTTTCCACAGATCTGGCACACCGGCTTGGCAGAGGAGTTGTTGTTGTAGTTCCCCCTGCCTCCCGAGTTGCCTCGACCACGGCCGTGGTCACCACCACGGCCACGGTCACCATCGCCGCCTGGTTTGTTGTTGAAGCCGCGACCACTGCCACGATCACCGTTGCTGATGGAGTTGTTGTTCTTGTTGAAGCCGCGCCCATGCGCCGCTGCATTTGCGGACGATTGAGAGGACCCGCCGCGGAGATTCAGGCGAGTCTCAAAACTCAGAAGCTGTGAGAACAGCTCCGGGATCTTGACAGGTTCGACCCTGGAACACATGGCCGACACCACTGGGTCGTACTCCTCATCCAGTCCAGCAAGGATGTGGGAGATCACCTCTTCCTCGTCCAAGGCCTTCCCTGAAGCAGTTAGTTCATCACACAGGGTTCGGACCTTACCAACATACTCTGTGATCGTGGAGTTACCCTTCTGAAGATTGGCTAGGGCAATTCTGACGTTGACGGTCTGCGCCCTAGTGTGCGACACAAGCATCCCTTGCACCGTGTTCCATAGCTCGGTTGCAGTGTGGCAGGTTGCCACTTGGACGGCTATCTCACGCGGTAGCGTAGTCAGCAGGTATGAGAAAACCTGCTGATCCCGCGCGTACCACACACCGAACTCTGGGTTCGGCGCCTTTGTCTTGGTTTTGCCGTCATCGCCGGTGACCTCAATGGTCGTGGGCGGAGGCGACTGCTCGGTGTCGAGGAAGCTTGCCATCTGCGCTCCCCTGATGGCTGAGAGCATCGTGGCGCGCCATAAGGCCTCGTTCCCTCTCGTCAGCTTCTCGGTTGCGTTGTGTGCAAACGGAGACGAGGGGAAGGAACTTGCGGAGGAAGAGCTCGCCATGGATGAACCTGAGGTAGGCTCTGATACCATGAAAGAAAAGAGGTGAAGCGTATACCTCCTGGCAGGGACGCGTGCGTGTTAAATAGCAAGACAAGATTACATCGGTTGGCAGGTTGTTGTGTTAGCTTGACCCCTCATCCAAGACTATACAAGATAAGGATCTCTAACCTCCAACAACCTGCCCAAGTTACAACACACGCACACAAGTTACACCCCGTGATATATGTCACGTTACAACTACACCCATATCATTTAACAGGCAAACCAACGAAGCACGTACACACGTTCAAAAAAATTCAAACCAAAACCTAAAGACACCACATATTCGTACACGGTCATCTCCCAAACAAATACACGTGCCCTGAACATGTTTACCAAGCAGTCATTTTCAGCCAAGTGGTGAAACCTCAAAGCAAAAACATCCCCGGAAATAGATGCTTGGGTATATAATATGTACATATGGTGCAGCCGCAAGGAACTGAACGAATCAATCTGCTTTAACAATCGGATCCGATCATATATGTAAACTGAGAAGATTAGGGAGAACTGATCACCATACTCGATTATGCTCTAGGCAGTGCCATATATACACTTACAGGACGGCGGCCCAGGGAGATCATGGGTGCTCCACTAGTAGAGATTGTGCGCCACTAACACTGCAGGAGGGCGCCACGATCACACGCACGCTCTACACCGTATGCCAGCGGCTATACGTATACATATGCGATATACAAGAGCAGTACAGTCTAACACCCCCTGTAGTCGTGACGTCGTCGCCGGCGACGCAAAGACTGGATCCAAACTCCGAGAAAACGTCCGACGGCAGGCCTTTGGTCATGATGTCGGCGAGTTGTTGACGCGTGGGGATGTGAAGAACACGAAACTGGCCGAGGGCGACGCGCTCGCGGACGAAGAGGATGTCGAGCTCCACGTGCTTGGTCCGTCGATGATGCACGGGGTTGGCCGATAAGTAGACAGCAGACACGATGTCGCAGTACACCAGCGTCGCCTTGCTCACCGGAGCGAAGAGCTCGCCGAGGAGCTAACGGAGCCAAATGCACTCAGCAACGGCGTTGGCGACGCCGCGGTATTCGGCCTCGGCGCTGGATCGCGAGACGGTTGCTTGGCACTTGGAAGACCAGGAGATGAGTGCGTCGCCGAGGTAAACACAGAAGCCGGACGTGGAGCGGCGCGTGTTGGGGCAGCCGGCCCAGTCCGAGTCGGTGAACGTGCGGAGATCCAGAGTGCTCGAGGCGCGGAGATGAAGGCCGAGTGCACACGAGCTGCGCACGTACCGCAACAGGCGCTTGACAAGCGCGAGATGGCACTCTCGCGGGTCATGCATGTGGAGGCATATCTGCTGCACGGCGTAGGAGATCTCGGGCCGCGTGATGGTGAGGTACTGGAGAGCGCCGGCGATGCTCCGATACGCGGACGGGTCGGCAACGCACGGCCCGTCAGCCGAGGGAAGCTTGCTCTTCGTGTCAATGGGCGTCGGCGAGGGACGGCAGGTGTCCATGCCGGCACGATCCAGGAGTTCGTCAGCGTACTGGTGCTGGGACAGGAAGAACCCAGCCAAGGTGCGCGTGATACGGATCCCGAGGAAGAAGTGGAGGGAGCCCAGGTCCTTCATCGCAAACTCGCCAATGAGGCGCGTGATGACACGGTGGAGCACGACGTGCGAGGACACGGTGAGCACGATGTCGTCAACGTAGAGGAGGAGGAACGCTGTGTCGTCGCCGTGCCGAAAAGTGAAGAGGGAAGAGTCTGAGCGCGTGGCTGTGAAGCCAATCGAGCGAACGAAGCCGGCGAAGCGGAGGAACCAGGCACGGGGCGTCTGCTTCAGCCCGTACAAGGACTTGGAGAGGCGGCAGACGTGTTCTGGCTTGGCCGGGTCGACGAAGCCGGCAGGCGGCAGGCAGCAAACTTCCTCCTCCAAGGTGCCATGAAGAAACGCGCTGGACACGTCGAGTTGGTGCACGGGCCAGCCACGCGACGCAGCCAGGGTGAGCACCGTGCGGATCGTTGCCGGCTTGACGATGGGGGAGAATGTTTCGCCGTAGTCGATGCCGGCGCGCTGGCGGAACCCACGCATGACCCAGCGTGCTTTGTAGCGGGCAAGCGCACCGCTGGCGTCGGTTTTGTGCTTGAAGATCCATTTCCCAGTGATCAAGTTAGCACCGG
>NW_021180996.1:39785-46781 GCF_002162155.2 Triticum dicoccoides | reverse complement strand
CGGCACCAGCTCCCACGTACGGTTGTGGACGAGAGCGTCGTACTCATCTTGCATGGCGGCGAGCCAGTGCGGGCCGCGGAGGCAGCGCGGACGGAGCTGGGAACCGCCGAGACCGACGAGGACGTCGAGGAAGTAGATGTCGAGGCAGCGGCCGCGTCATAGTAGCGTGGGTTGGGGCGGAAGATGCTGCGTTGAGCCCACATGACCATGGGCGCCGGTGGCGCGACGGGCGGTGCGCGCGGCGCTGGTGGCGCGGCGCTGGGGATGGAGATGCCCGTGCACCCAGTGGACGCAGAAGGGCTTCACGAAGACGTGGCCGAGCCGCCCGTCGAAGAGCCCGCGGCGAGGCTGGGGCTGCGCGGGGCAGTAGTCGGTGAAGACGAGCCGGTCGTGGGAGATCCGATGGTTGAGCTTGAATGTGTCGACGGCGCACTTGGCGCAGGCGACGCCGAGGCGTCCGATGAGGATCCAACACCTGAGTTTGAACCATGCAAAAGGGCGGGCACACCACGGTTCCTAATCACGAGCGGGACCTGCAGGACAGGGGACGAAGCGGGCGATGCAGGCTGCATGGGCGAAGGAGCAGGCGGTGGTGTGGAGAAGGGAAAGACTGTTTCATGAAAGAGGACATGGCGTGAAGTCAGGACGCTGCGAGACCGGATCAAAGCAGCGAAAACCTCGGTGATCAGAAGGATATCCAAGAAAGACGCATGCGATAGACCGAGGCTCAAGCTTGTGGCGAGTAGTAGCAGTGATGTTCGGATAGCACAAGCATCCAAAGACGCGAAGCTGGGAGTAGTCCGGGGCGACACCGAGCAGAAGCTCGTGCGGAGTGCAAGGTGCTGAGGCGCGGCACGACCGGCGGTTGATGAGGTATGTGGAGGTGTTCAGGGCCTCGGCCCAGAATCGCGGCGGCATCGACGCATGACAGAGGAGCGAGCGCACCGCGTCGTTGAGCGTGCGAAGGATACGTTCAGCCTTGCCGTTCTGCTGGCTCGTGTACGGACAGGTGAGGCGGAAATGAGTGCCATGGCGTGCAAGCAAGGCGTGCACGGCGGCGCTGTCGAACTCACGCCCGTTGTCTGTCTGAAGCGCAAGAACAGGAAGCTGGAACTGGGTCTGAACATAAGCGAAGATATCAGTAAGGACAGAGAGAGTTTCAGACTTATGTTTCATAGGGAACGTCCAGACGTAGTGACTGAAATCATCGATCACAACTAAGTAAAATTGATAGCCTGAGATGCTTACAACGGGAGATGTCCATACATCAAGATGTAAAAGCTGGAAAGGAAAAAAGCTAGTGGTGCTAGATGACTGAAACGGAAGTCTAGTGTGCTTGCCCAAGCGACATGCATGACAGAAGGGTGGCTCGCGGCTGAACTCCAGGTGCAGATCATCAGCGAGGGCGCGAAGCGAGGTAGCACCGGGATGCCCAAGGCGTTGGTGCCACAGGTCGGTCGCAGCGACGCCGGCAAAGATGCACAAGGAGGGGAGTTTGGGCCGCACAACAGGGTAGAGGTCGCCGTCGGAATCACATCGGAGAATCACCACCCTGGTTCGAAGGTCCTTTACAGAAAAGCGACGCGCATCAAATTCAACAGAGAGGGGAAAATCACGGCAAAGCTGGCGAACTGAAAGTAGATTCTTGACAAGAGAAGGAGAAACGAGGATATTGCAAAGAGGAATAGGGGATGTGCCGGTGATCAGCGAGCTAGTGCCAACATGGGTGATGGGCAGGCGCTCGCCACTGCCGACGATGATGCATGCATCAGTAGAGGACGGGCGAGCAGAGAGAAGATTACCGTGCGAGGATGTCATGTGGGACGCAGCGCCGGAGTTGAGGTACCACTCTGGTGCACTCCCAGAGGACGAAGGGCGGCCGAGGCGCTGTGAAGGGCGGCCTGCAGCGATGCCATGTCCCAGGCCTGTTGAGGAGGCGTGGACGAGCTCGCTCCGGGGCTGCCGAAGCCAGGAGGGGCGGCAGCGTACCCAGGAGGAGGGGCCCCGTAGCCGTACGACGGGGGCGATGGCGACGGAGCCGCGGACATGGCCTGCTGGTGCGGTGTGCCAGGGCGTGGGCCGAGCACGCCAGCGCCGGGCGCGCGCCAGGCCATCGGCCAGGCCTGAACTAGGCCAGTCCACGAGTTGGCACCGGGCGCCGGCGCAGGGTACGTCGGAGGACGGGGAGCCGAAGGAGATGGTGGAGGAGCCCCGCCGCCGCTGTTGCCACGTCCACGGCGACGCTGGCGTCTGCGCCCCTGGTTGGTGTTGCTGGGCGGGGGCGCAAGTGGCGTCGAGGAACTGCCGCGGCCCGCTACGAGAGCGTGCACGGACTGCTGGCGAGCGGACTGCTCGGCGCGGTGCTCTTCAAGCAGGAGGAAGGAGCGCACCTGCGGGAAAGAAGGGAGCGGGACCTGCGAGGTGATGTGCGGGATGGCGGAGTGGTACTGCCGGTTCAGGCCACGGAGGAGGTAGAAGACCTGCTGCGGCTCGGTCACCGGCTGGCCGAGGTCCCGAAGCTGGTCGGTGAACTGCTTGAGTTTGGTGCAGTACGCCATGACCGTCATGTCGCCCTGAACAACGGCGTGGTACTCGGCGTCGAGGTAGACGGCGCGAGCAAGCTGGTTGTCACGGAGGATCCCGTCGACGGCCGCCCAGACGGTGAGCGCGGTGTCGTCCGGCTGCATGACGGCGTCGAGGAGCTCTGGCGAAATGGTGGTGTAGAGCCAGTGGACCACGGCGTGGTCCGCCATGTCCCACTCTGGATCGCCGTGACGGTGGACAGCCGTGGAATCGACGTGGTCGCGGAGGCCGAACATGCCGACGATGGTGTCGAAGTGGCGGCGCCACTGTGTGTAGTTGCCGGCGAGGAGGTCGAGAGTGACGGGAACATGAGGACGAATGTCAACCGTCTGCAAGATGGAGGACGGGACGGAGGGCGGGACGGAGGGCGCAGGCGCAGGGCGCACCGGAGCGGGAAGCACCGGGGCGGCAGGAACCGCAGCAACGGCAGTAGCGTTGGCGGGAGGTGGTGGTGGTGCATCGGCTAGGGGAGCGGCGTGAAGGACGCCGGCGACGCCGTGCTCAGAGGAGCGAGGAGAGACGACAGGGTTGTCGTCCATGGTGACGGAAGCAAGACCTGCGACCGGCGCAAAAGGATTGAGCTGGTCGGGGGAGTCTGATACCATGTAAACTGAGAAGATTAGGGAGAACTGATCACCACACTCGATTATGCTCTAGGCAGTGCCATATATACACTTACAGGACGGCATCCCAGGGAGATCATGGGTGCTTCACTACTAAAGATCGTGCGCCACTAACACTGCAGGAGGGCGCCACGATCACACGCACGCTCTACACCGTATGCCAGCGGCTATACGTATACACATGTGATATACAAGAGCAGTACAGTCTAACAATATATAACAAAAAGATGCTTATATTTCCCCAAAAAGGTTGGGAGGAAATGAATGAACGATTACTGATTCGAGGAAGCGACACACACCTAACTAAGCCTGCAGATCAAGATGGAAGCATGCAAGATTATCATTGCAAGAAGAGGTGCAGAAAATCGATCCCATGCTTATACATACTGAATGATTATCAGCATGATACACCCATAAGCTGATGGATGGATGGATGATTACATGCATGCTGAGCAAATAAAATGCATGCCTTAATTTGTGGCCTCAACCTCCATGACTGCTGACTGAACCTGGATCATGTCCTCGATCCATGACCCAACAATCGACTGAAGATCAGAAAAGGCACCAACCCCAGCGTGCACCACACTTGTATTCCTGAAACAAAAATACGCACATGATCAATGACAAGGAACAGCCAACCAAAACGAAGCAAGGCATTGAGAAAATGATGTGCACCTCCTCTGCTCCTTGCACACAGCTTCACTGAACTCCATTAGAGTCGCCATTACCTTAAACCCAGATTTTGGGTCCTTTATGCCCCGCAATATGCTAGAGTAGGCCTTAAACATTCCCTCTCTAAGCTGGTCGTCATACTCAACCTTACCCTCTTCTGAAACATCAGCACGATATTTTCCGTTGGCAGCTTCTTTAAGCATTTTCATAACAGTCTCTAAGTACCTCTCGAAATTCCAACCGATATCAAGGGCAATCTCTCCAAAGCATGCCATAATTGAATGTATAAGAGCGACATCTGACATGCCTTTGTAAAGAACGTCCATAATTTGATCACAACATGTCACCGCCACTTTATCTCCCAAGACATGGCAAATATCACACATCACCTCTAAATAAGTTGGAGAGAGCCGCTTCACAGTAAAATACTGCAAGAGCATAGGCATGTGTTCCCCAAAATCTGGACCGATGGAATGAGCAAGAGCACCAATGGCAAGGGCTGCTTTATCACGTGCACTAGAACTATCGCTTGTTAAGGCGCGACACAATAGCAGCAATACACATTGAGCAGAGTCCCTAAGTGCAGATCGTTCGATTATATCCCAGCTGCCCATCTTCTCGATTATGAGTTGAACTAGACCACACAACAAAACCTCAAGAAGGCCACGATTCATCTTGTCACCTGATGAAATTACTACACCATCATGATTGAGCACCATATTCAATCTTCTCATGATACTAGGCATTAACGTTCTAATAGCTAGGGAAGCTTCAAATTCTCTTGTGTTGCTGACTCTTACAATCTCAGTCAATGCTTCATAAGCAGATGCACATGCTGGAAGCCCGAAAGGGGTAGGTTCTGTAGCAGAAAGGAGAGCGTCAATAACAGGCCTAACATAAGGTGAAAGCTCGGGCGAGTTTGGCTTTGACTTTGATTTTGTATCTTCTCCATAACCTCGAGCAAGAAAATATATAGCTCCAGATACTTTCTCGGACACTTCCGGGACATCTTTGCTACTCTCTATCAACACAGCCACGATCCGAGGAAGGTTTGCATTTGTAATGATTCTATTTGGACTAGCTTGAGAATGCCGAAGCTCAAACAACCGTTGTAGGGTCCACGCGGTAGTGCCTCTTACGTGCATGTTTGGGTCTTTCATCATGTCAAGCAACGGGTTGATCACGGGAGCAAGTTTCTTAAGACAGGGACCTTCTAGGATACAACCTAATGCAAACGTAGCTGCCTTGCGACTTTGCCAATCAGGCGCTATGATGTTAACCTCAAAAAACCGCATCACGGGAGGGACAATAGCATCCCCAATACTTATAGCGGCAAGGCTTAGGCATTCCATAGCACTTGTGGATAGGTCTTTGAAGCTATCATCTCTGTCTTGCTTTAAAAGAGTTTCTAGAAGAAGTGGAGCAAGTGAAGAGAGGGGCTTGCCAAGAAAGCCACAATCAGGAGCAAGGACATCATCATCATCATCATCATCATCATCATCATCAGCATCATCATCACCATCATCATCATCATCATCATCATCACGAAGGTCGTCTTGTCGCCTGATCTCTTCTTGACAAACAGTGGTCCAGAACTCAATAGATTTGAGCGTGACAGATTTCACGCCTCCTTTCAAAGCTTGGGTTGTAAGCCCGAGTATGGTTTCCATGTAGGGCTCTAACTTGGCGTGATGTCTGGATGCAATCGCAGCAAGGCACTCAAAGATCACCTGTCTGAACTCCGCTTCTTCGGATTTAGCGGTATTGAGGACCGCGGCCATTATACGGGTTCTCTCATCATCGTCTTTAAAAATTCTACAAACTTCATACCGTAGAACGTTACGTAGAGCTCTAACTGCTGCGAGGCGGACATCGCGGGTTAGGTCGTCCTCCACGCGGCTCGCCTCCACGATGAGGGCATTGAGGACGTCGTCCACCTGATCCTGCTTGAGGTACGTGTAGTTATTCTTGAAGACATGCTCCAGCGCCTCAAGGGCCGCCTGCTGCTTTATCGGCGACACGCCCTGCCTTTGTGCCGCGTTGCCCAGCAACCGGTGAAGGAGGTCCGGCCACTCCTCGATACGCGCGAGCTTTGCGATGATCTGCGAGGAGGCGCGCCTGGCGTCGGCAACCGGAGATGCTAGCACCGTTGTGAGCGACGACTCCTTGATCTTGGATCCGATGGATGGATCAACGCTGAACCACCGCTGGACGAGTGGATCATCGATCGGATGGATGTCAGAGGAGCACAACGAGTCGTTGAGGATTGTGCCGGCGAGCCTCCTGGACTCGGCTGGGCTGTCGTCGCTGGAGAGCTCCGACGACAGGCCCACGAGGAAGCTGGGGAGGTCGAGCTCCTGGAGGCGCTTGAGATCGGCCTCTGCCGCTGACCGTACGCCGTTGTCGCGGTGCTGAGCGTCCAGTAGAACCTTGGTGATATCCATGGATGTATGTATCTGCAGCAAACACGGATCAAATAAGCACAAGTCGATCGTCGGTTAGCAAAAGCAAAAGCAGTAAGAAAGTCGACCTACTTTTTTGGATGCTAATGAGGGACGAGCAATGACGGTGAACTGAATTGAGAACGGCGACGACGGGCGTCCGGAGAGAATATGAGGTCGACTGCTTGTTCCCGGGTCAAGGCGATTAGATCACCGCCGTGAGAAGAGAATATGAGGTCGGTTGAGACCTTCCGTGTCGCTCAGGTCAGGTTGAGCCGGCCTAAAAAATAACGCAGTGGGCCCTGCCGCACGCACGAACAAAGCCCAGGCGTATCTTAAAAAAACAATCAGCGCCCATTTATATCGCACTTTACGCGAGATGGAGCAAGCTCTCGCCTGACCGGCTCTGCGGACGACTGGCAGGCCCGTCATGCGAGTCGGATAGAGGCTAGCTTGCCGGTGAACTCATAGAAGGTCAGCGAGATTGGACTGGCTAAAAACAGTTTAATCCCCCCCCCCCTCCCTCCCGCGACGCTCCCGCGGGCGTCCGGGGGGCAACCCTAACGCCGCCGCCGCCACCCTCCCCTTCTCTCTCTCCTCCCTCGCCGCCGCCAAGGGGCACGAGCGGGCGAAGCCCGGTCGTCGCCGGCGGCGGCGGGGCCATCTCGTCTCCTTGC
>NW_021180996.1:18860-38508 GCF_002162155.2 Triticum dicoccoides | reverse complement strand
TGTGGTCGCCGGCGGTTCTGAGGTGGTTGGGCTCATGGATCTTGTCCAAGACGTGACCTTTGGGGCTTCTCGGGGTGGCCCGGTGGCGGGGCGGCGGCCCTGGCGGTGGGAGTCGCGTCGGTCGTAGGCGGACTGCGCGACTCAGATGCGGGCGTGCAACCACGGCCGCTTGGGTGGCATGGTTGCAGGTGGTTGGCCGACCGGGGATGCAGCGGTAGGGTGGAGCACCGGGGTTCATCACTTACCTGTCCGTACACGGGTCGACGGTGGCGGCGTCCGCGGATGTCGTGTTCCTCCCTGTAGGCTCCGTCGTGGTGCTCTCACTCCTCCCGTCGTGTTCCGGGTGAAAACCTGATATTTGGATCGGACGATGGCGACGGTCCGTGGTCGTGCCCTTCTTGAAGGCATCGTCTCGGAACCCTCGGTCCGGCGTGGTCCGTTGCACTTCTTCCCGGACGATCTCTCATCTTGTGGTAGTCGTTGAAGTTGTGTGTCGGTGCCCGGCATTCTTGTTTCTTGCCTTGGGTTGTGTGGCGTGCGTTTGTATCGGTTATTTGGATGTAAGTGTTGGTGCTTTATTTATAAAGCGGGGGGAAACCCTTTTTCGGCGAGAAGGTCAGCGAAGACGACCAGTCCGATGACCCTACCGCTCGCGCAGGGTCAGCCGATGGCGAGCACGCGCACAACAATGTCGTCGCGGCCATGATGGCGGAAGATCCGGGCTTCCTGAATGAGTAGCGGACGCTACTATTATCCATCCGCAACGCCCGCGTCATCTGCCATGGGCGATGGCGGCTACTCATCATGGCGGAGGAGCGCGATTCACTGTTCGCATAGATCGCTGAGGAGTTGCGCGAAGAGGAGACGCATGCCCACGTGGATCACACCCGGCTGCAACGACCATAAGGCCATCCCATCCACGACCGGCAATGTCCACATGATGGACTCCAGCGACGAAGAGGAGTTGCGACATGGACGCAGCGCTGTCTCGTGTCTCGTGTCTCGTGTCATATTCTTCCCCTCCCGCGGCTTTACTTCTCATGGCTCACGGCCATTGAGCTTCCAGAACAAGGGGAAGAGCATGGAACAAAGACACCTCCACAGCCGGCCAAGATTTTAGATTTTAGACCAGGTTAATAAAGTGCCGTCCGCTTTTGTTTAGTGGAAATATGTAAAAAAAAAGTAATGAATTTGATCCGGTTTAAATAAAAATCGTCTAGCTTGCATGAAAATCCATCCGGTTTGTTCAAATCCCTTTGGAATGCATGTGGGCACGGCTGAATGGTCGGCTCCCCTATCACCTTCCGCGGACATATACAATGTCCATTTGAGGGTCCTTGTTGGAGATGCCCTAATCTACTAACCGTAGTTTGCAAAGTACTGGATTTATACTAAACATTGTTAAACAATGTAATTGTATGTCACGGTCATGTTTATGAACCGTGGTAGCTAGGGCGTGGTGTGCGTTGTAAACTGTTAGGATAGGTTAGATTGTTGTGATATGATCCTATAGTTAGCTTGGAGATCAATCCACACCTAACCTAATCCTAACTCCCTGTAAGCCGCCGGCCTCTGGCCTTTATTAACACGCAACGCGCCCCTGCATCGTGCAAGCGCTTCCAGCTATTGTTACATGGTATACAGAGCCTAGTTCTTCCATCTCATGTAGGTTATGTCATCTTCCTTCTCCTCCCACGCCATGGCCATGCCCTCGCTTGCCTCCCTCGGCCACACCATCACGGAGAAACTCACCCGCGACAACTTCCTGGTGTGGAAGGTCCAAGTCCTCCCGCGCATCAGGGCCGCGGCGATGATGTGCTACCTTGATGGCTCGATCAGGGAACCCGCTGTTGTCATCGTCACCGAGAAGGACAACAACGGGAAGAAGGAGACCATCGAGATACCTAATCCAGAGCATGCGATCTGGGTTACCCAAGATCAACAGGTGCTTACTTTTTTTCTTGCATCTCTGTCTCGCGAAGTGCTAATGCAGGTGTCCAATCACACCACGGCCGCGGGTGTCTGACAAGCCCTGGTAGAAAGCTTTTCCGCGCAGTCCAGGGCGCGCCAGATTCAGCTTCGCTCGGCCATCGGTAACGCCCACAAGGGCGATCTCTCTGCTTCCGCTTACTTCACAAAGATGAAGGGGCTAGCGGATGAACTTGCTGCTGCAGGAAAGCCCCCGGAAGAGGATGATATCGTCTCGCACATCCTTGAGGGACTCATGCACGAGCCCGATTACAATGGGTTCGTCACCTCCATCGCCACGCGCGCTGCCACCGATCGGCCGATTGGTCTCAGCGAATTTTTTTCGCTACTGCTATCTGCGGAGGCCCGGATCGCTGCCTAGCACGCTGCCTACACCGCTCACCACTCCGTCAACCTAACTGCAAAGGGTGGTCGGGGCGGTTACGGCGGCGGACGCGGCGGTCAGGGAGGCGGACGTGGTGGCTATGGCGGCAGCAACTACTCCGACAACCCACACAACAGTGGCGGAGGTGGTGCGCCGCGCCAACAGGGTGGTGACCGCAGTGACCGCGAACGCTGCCAAATCTGCAAGGAAGAAGGCCACGGTGCGTGGCGCTGCAAGAAACGGTTCGACAAAAGCTACAACAACAACGTGCGCAATCCCGCTGGAGGTGGCGGTGGCGGTGGACGCGGCAATGGTGGGCGTGGTGGCGGCGGCGGGGGTGGCAACTCTCGCGCTGCTAACTCCTACTGCGTGGATACTAACTGGTACCTTGATACCGGCGCCACGGACCACGTTACAGGCGAGCTGGAGAAACTAGCTGTCCGTGATCGCTACACCGGCACCGATCAAATCCACACGGCTAGTGGTCAAGGTATGGATATAGAGCATATTGGTTATTCCGTATTATCTACTCCTTCTGGTTCCTTGCACTTGAACAATATCCTCCATGCTCCTAGTGCCGACCAAAGCCTCCTTTATGCCTATAATCTTATGCGTGATAATGACATATTTATTGAACTTCACCCTGAATTCTTTCTTGTTAAGGATCGCTACCCCCAGAGAACAATTCTGCAAAACAAAAGTAGATGGGGCTTATTCCCCGTGACCGGACGGCAAAGTGCTCCTCCACGCCAAGTCCTTGCTGCCATCAAGCCATCCACCTCACGGTGGCACAAGCGCCTAGGGCATCCGGCTCTTCCGGTAGTTCAAAAGATTCTTCGCGACTTCAACCTTCCTGTCTCGAATAAACAAGATCATCTTCTAGTGTGTGATGCATGGCAGATGGCCAAAGAGCCATCAGTTACCTTATTCTCGTTCAACTAGTGAGTCCACAGCTCCTTTGGAGCTTGTTTTTTCAGATGTTTGGGGTCCTGGACCCGTTTCTGTAGGAAGACAAAAATACTATGTCAGTTTTATCGATGATTTTAGCAAGTTTAGCTGGATATATTTGCTCAAAAATAAATCTGATGTCTTCGAGAAATTTCGTCTCTTCCAAGCTCATGTTGAACGTCTCTTTGATCGCAAGATTATTGCCATGCAAATTGATTGGGATGGGGAATACCAATGGTTGAACTCCTTTTTTGAACGCATTGGCATCACACACCACGTTTCTTGCCCTCATTCTCATCAACAGAACGGCTCCGCAGAGCGGAAACATAGACACATAGTGGAAGTTGGTCTCTCTCTACTTGCTCATGCCTTCATGCCGCTCAAGTTTTGGGACGAAGCGTTCCTCACGGCAGTCTATCTCATTAATCGCATTCCTAGTAGAGTTATCAAGAACCAAACCCCACTAGAAAAGCTATTTGGCACTAAACCCAACTATTCTTTTCTCCGCATTTTCGGCTGTGCTGTTTGGCCCAACTTGCGTCCTTTCAACAAACACAAACTTGAATTTCGGTCCAAGCAATGTGCCTTCTTAGGATACAGTACCCTCCACAAAGGCAATAAGTGTCTCGATATTGCTTCTGGCCGTGTCTATGTTTCTCGTCACGTTGTCTTTGATGAGCAAGTTTTCCCCTTCGCCAAACTCCACTCCAATGCCGGCGCCCAACTTCGTAAGGAGTTACTACTTTTGCCCTCTCATCTCTTACCATCTCCTAGCTTTGGTCAAGAGGGAGCTGATTTTGCTGCTGATCATATGCCTATGTCTAATGCCAATAACCCAGCTAAAAGTGTGCAGGAAACAGAGATGGAAAATATTGAAATTTTTGGTGAAAACTCGTATGATTTTATGCAGCCAACAGGGAGCTCCACAGAAGATCCGTAGGATCTCTCGGGATCAGTTGCTGCAGCGATCCCAGGCGAATCCCCCGCGGGATCCCTGTCCTCTAACGCGGCAGGCGAATCCGCGTCGGGATCCGCACGGTCAGGCGGGCCAGGCGGGCGCACCGAGGCGTTGTCCCCTGGCGGACCGACCCCCGTGCTGTCCCTCAAGTGGGACGATGCGCGCTCTTCTGGCGGGCCGGCTGGGCGAGGCCCACATGGCGTCAGCGGGGCCGGGAGCCCGGAAATCGGTGCGGAGCGGATTGCCTCCCACCCCGCGCCCACTCCGGAACTGCCAAGTGGCAGTTTGTCATCGGCTGCCACACCAAATCCGTCTGCTTCTCTGCAGGCAGCGGATTCAGGATTTTCTGCGCCTGCGCCTGCCTCATCCGACTCCGACGTATCGTCTACGCACAACCGTCTTCAGATCCAGCAAGCCCGGCCAACTCCGCCTCCTCCTGCCCATTCCCGTACTCGGTCACAAAGTGGTATTGTTAAACCCAAGGTTTATAACGATGGGTGTGTCCATTGGGGCTCTTTCTATGCCACATGTGAACCGAAGACGTTGCAAGATGCCCTGGGAGATCCCAAGTGGAAACAAGCAATGGATGAAGAATTTTCTGCTCTTATTGAGAACAACACGTGGTGCCTGGTGCCCCCAGTTAGAGGGAGGAATGTCATTGACTGCAAATGGGTGTACAAGGTCAAGCGAAAATCTGATGGCACCATTGACAGGTACAAGGCACGTCTTGTGGCCAAAGGTTTCAAGCAAAGGTACGAAATTGATTATGAGGATACCTTTAACCCCGTGGTCAAAGCTGCTACTATCAAGTTAATTCTTTCAGTTGCAGTATCTCGAAATTGGTGCATGCGACAACTAGATGTTAAGAACGCGTTTTTGCATGGTGTTCTGGAAGAAGAAGTTTTTATGAGGCTGCCTCCTGGGTATGAAAGTTCAGCTTTGCCACGCCATGTCTGCAAGCTTGATAAAGCAATTTATGGCTTGAAACAAGCACCTCAAGCTTAGTACTATTGCATGTACTCCAAGTTGCAGTCTCTTGGGTTTTCTGCTTCCAAGGGAGACACTTCATTGTTCTTTTACCATCGACATGGAATCACCATTTTTATGCTTATTTACGTTGATGATATTATTGTCACCAGCTCCTCCACTAAAGCAGTTGATGCTCTTCTCAAAGATCTGCGCATGGATTTTGTGCTCAAGTATTTGGGCAGTCTTCATTTTTTTTCCTTGGGATTGAGGTAAAGCATGTTACTAGTGGCATTGTTCTGTCTCAAGAGAAATATGTACATGATATCCTTGAGCGAGTGGGCATGAAAGGCTGCAAACCTTCTCCAACTCCTTTATCTACCTCGGAGAAATTGTCTCTTTATGATGGTGCGAAGCTTGGAGCCGAGGACTCCACCAGGTACAGGAGTGTTGTAGGAGCCTTGCAGTATTTGACTTTAACCAGGCCAGATATTTGTTTCTCAGTTAACAAAGTTTGTTAGTTCCTGCATGCTCCTACTAGTACTCATTGGACAGCTGTAAAAAGAATTCTTAGGTATCTTCAGGCGACCAAGAGTCATGGTCTCAAACTTGCCAAGTCAGATTCTATGCTTGTTAGTGCTTTTTCAGATGCAGACTGGCAGGCTGTCCCGATGGCCGAAGATCCACTGGAGGCTTTGTAGTGTTTTTTGGTGGTAACTTGATTTCTTGGAGTGCACGTAAGCAAGCTACTGTGTCCAGATCGAGTACTGAAGCTGAGTACAAGGCCTTAGCAAATGCCACTGCTAAGATTATTTGGGTACAGAATCTGTTAACAGAGTTGGGCATTCGTCACTTATCTGCAGCATCACTTTGGTGTGACAATCTTGGTGCGACCTATCTGTCTGCCAATCTTGTTTTTTATGCTAGGACGAAGCATATTGAAATTGATTATCATTTTGTCCGTGAGAGGGTTGCCAACAAGCTTCTGAACATTCGGTTTGTTCCTACTGGTGATCAAGTGGGGGATGGTTTTACTAAACCACTATCACTGCGGCAGCTGGAGGTTTTTAGACGCAATCTCAACTTAGATAGTTGTGATTGAGGGGGAGTGTTAAACATTGTAATTGTATGTCACGGTCACGTTTATGAACCATGGTAGCTAGGGCGTGGTGTGCGTTGTAAACTGTTAGGATATGTTAGGTTGTTGTGATATGATCCTATAGTTATCTTGGAGATCAATCCACACCTAACCTAATCCTAACTCCCTGTAAGCTGCCGGCCTTTGGCCTTTATTAACACGCAACGCGCCCCTGCATCGTGCACGCGCTTCCAGCTATTTTCACAAACATTTCTCCAACGAAGCTGCATCTGATAATAAAAGTGGGAGAATTTGTGTGCGGGAAGTATGAATGAATCTATATTTCATATGGTGGTGAGAAATACATTGTCCACAAAAGAGGGTACAAGCATGCGTGGCTCTCTTTACTCACATTGCGTTGCATAGAGAAAATGTAAGTAAAATGGACGCATCAGTTTCTGTAGGCCAATTTTTGTCCAAAATTCGTTTTTTTTTTTCTGTATTTTGGATAGATGGGTGGGGCGCGATGCAGGTAGCTCAAAAACAAACTTCGCCTGGGAACCGGGTGAAAGATGATGATGCTCGGTTCATTATAAATCAATTTCTCCTCACTAATAGATCTTCAGCTCTAATGCTCCGCAACATCCACGAGATTACCAGAAAGTCTTAAATTTTGTAACAAATGGTTCTTCTCGAGACAGTCTTTCGCCCGATTTATATATAAATCAACATCCAAACAAAATACGCGGCCGATCAATACAAAATGGTGAGGCGACCCCATACAACGTCGATCCTAGAATAACTAGATCACGCACAACGCTACCAAACAAGAACATATGAAGAACTAAGTACAACGCCACCCTATGCCCTAACACACCTAAGCTCCGCGACAACGCCCTCAAGAGGGATAACTGCACAAAACGTTGCCACTGCCGAGTCCAGAGCGGACAAAGGTCTTCACCCGAAATCCTGATAAGGATAGGAGCACCTCGACAACGTCTTCGGAAAGGGAGTGGCGCCCGAGAGCGTCACCGTCGTCGGCGCCAAAGCGTGGAGCTTTCACTTAGTAGCTCCCCGTGCCACCAAGAGGGCTCGATCAAAGATACGATCTTCAACCAGGACTCTCTAGGCCTGAGGACAGCCCTGAGTAAGACAGGTTCTCAAGATTAATTTTCACAAAGGTAAGTCGTCACTTAATATCCGCAGTAATGAGCAATGACACTTCCTTAATTCTTTGGAGTCGTTATTAATCTCCCAAACTTAATTGGTTCCTGTCTGTAAAATCCGTGCAAGATATTGTGTGGCTTTCAATATTACCCAGGCCTAGTGGCTCTGATTTATCTTAAAAAACAAGGACAACATGCGGCGATATCACAAAAAACAAAAATCTGTTATGCTTCTGTGGACAACCCTTTTTGACGCACTACATAGGGAAGAAACTTCCCACCCTAAATAAAAACAAAAACCATATTTTTGGTAAGCTTCTTAGACTCCTTGGTAGGCCTGAAGATGGATCTCACCTCTGATTCGTTTAAAGGGAAGTCGCTAGTAACATATATGATAAAACCTTGAAAAATCCACATGTGATAAAGGATGCAATGTCACCTCCGTGTGTGGTGTCCGCCAATGTCAGGATGGGTGAAACTGAATACCGATGGTTCATTTGCAGAGGATGGCACGACTGGAGCTGTTATGGTGCTGCGAGATGATATAGATCGCATTATTTACTCAGCATGTACACAACTCTTCTCTTGCCGAGAAACACATGAATCTGAACTTTGTGCTTGCATGGAAAGACCGTCTTTTGCCATTCAAAGGAGTGACTTGCCAATTATAGTTGAAATGGACTCCATCGTCGCTGTCAAGCTTCGGATCTTAATAGATCGATTTATTCTTTTATAGTTAGAGAGATTAAGCACCTTATGTCTCTTCGTGATTCCTATGTTACTCGTGTAATCACAATCAAAATAAGGTTGTTGATATAGCTTAGATAAATTTGCTAGACTAGAGGGTAGGACGATGACTTGGATTGGTTTTGGCCCGATAAAGCTAGCCAAATCTGATAGTACGGACAGTGTGATCTGTGTAATACATGAGTTTACCCGCAAAAAAAAGTTTATTTCAAAAATATTTTCAGGATTTATTGACTTTTTATTTAATTACAATTTTTTGCTTTTATGGTTTTCTAAATCTATACCTACTAATAAAGCAAGGTGCGTTTCTTCAATATTTTCATCCATTCACCGCAGAAAATAATTTTTTTCTATCCGAGGTGGTACTAAATTTTTGTGCGTCTCTCCACTAGAAAAGACAAAAAAATTCTACAGAATTCCGCAATTGGGCTGGGCTCACTCGAGCCCAACAAAGCCAACCCAGTAATTATCCTGCCCACGCGTTGGGAATACCTTATTTGTCGCACAAGGCAACAAATTGTTGAAAGTATGCACAGGTCGCCTAAGACTGGGCCGACCCGTTTTTGTTTTTTCAGTGTTCTGTTTCTATTTTCCTTTTTCCATTCCTTTCCTACTAATAAACCAAGGTGCGTTTCTCTATTTTTTTCATCAGTTCACTGCAGAAAAAAAATCCTATTCGAGGTTGTACTAAATTTTGGTTTATCTGTTTCATTTTCGTTTTCCCCTTCTTTTTTTATTTTCCATAAAGTAAAAATATACAAAATATATTCAGAATTTCAAAGATTGTTTTAATATTCAAAAATCAGCATTACCAAATTCTATTCCTGTTTTTAAAAATATTAGAACCTTAAAAAAAGCTGGCATCAGAATTTCCTAAACATTGAAAAAAATATTGCCATTTTAAAAATCTATTTCAAAATTGTTCGTGATTGTTTTGTAAAATTAATATTTTATAAAATGTTCCATATTCAAAAACAAATTCCTGTTTTAGTAAAAAGTTAACAAAAACAAAATAATATTTGCGACCAAGCAAACATTTAAAAGAATTGTTCTCAAAATTGTATTTTTTATAAAAGGTTCATGTTTTCAAAAAATTAATTTTGAATTTCAATAACTATTCCCATTTCTAATTTTGTTTGTGTTTTCCCAACATTATATGGATTTTCAAAAAAAAAAAACTGTCACAAAATTGTCCGGGCTTTCAATTTTTTTGACGTTTCAAGAATATTGTGCTGTTCATATTTCTTAGAATGTTCAATAAATAAATAAATAGATCAAATCTGATGCTATCATATTTTATTAAATTTACGCGCTGGCCATGGCTTAGCAGCGTGCGTTTGTTCTATCCTGGTTGGATATAAATTAAAAAAATTGTGGGCATGTGCCAATAAAAGAGAATATTTTGTTTGGCTCAAATTAGAAAAAAAATGTGGATACATGAGCGCTAAAATAATCAAAGAGAATAGAACGTCATAATGAAGGGACACTCATGCCTGATTATGCTTATGCAAGAGGATTTATGCGCTGTAATTAGTAATCCATCCGGTTATGCTATCGTAGGAGAGTGGTCAAAGCAACCGTGACCCGATGGTCGTCACACATCCACCAGATGAGGAGGCATACACAACCCTGAGATGGAGGCGGATGTGAAAGAAAAAGGCATGAGCTGGGTGCTCGCCACCATGCCTACAAACTCCACCACTATCTAGATTTCATGGGCCAAACATGTCCAGCGAGAAGACCGCAACTCCTTGCTTTGTCACCTACCATTATGGAGATCGTCTTCCCCTCGAGTTAGGGTTTTGTTCTCCTCCCAGCGGCGCCTCGGCATCGACGTCAAGACCGCGATCCCCTCCGCCTCTCCTCCACCGATTGCCGGCGTCTTTGGACGGCTGACAAGCGTGGTCGGAAGGGTTCGGCTTAGGGAACCTCCCCGCCTGTGGAATCTGTGTTCTCTCAGGCAAGAGATCCGATGATGGGCTCGACGTCTGCATCTGATGCGGCGATGAGCGAGATGGAAGCGATGATGAAGGAACTGGGGTTGAAGGAGGATGATCTGGTTGACGTTGTGGTAGAAGATGGTGACATCCCAAAGGAAGCTGCCCGCTGCATGACAATAGCTCGAGTGGACACGGACAAACAGTATAGCCAATACCGGTTCTATCGCAACATGCGTGTCGCCTGGGATCTAGCGAAAGAGGTAAAATTTCGGCCGCTCGAAGAAAACTTATACACCCTGCAATTCTCCTGCCTCGGTGACTAGGAAAGAGTTATGGAGGATGGACCTTGGACTTTCAAGGGCAAGGCAGTCGTCATAGAGCCGTATGATGGAATCACCAGGCCATCGTCGATAGAACTAAACAAAATTGAGATGTGGATCCAAATCCACGATCTTCCAGAGCTCTTCTTTGGCCTGATCAAGTCCCTGGCTGCTACCGTAGAAGAGTTCATCTTTGCTGAACCCAAGTCTCAGGATTTTGAAGGAAATTTCTTCAGGGTCAGAATCAAAGTGGACGTTACTAAACCCCTAAAGAATGTTGTTTCTTTGGTAGTAAAAAGGAAGAGGGAGATCTTTAGGGTGAAATATGAGAGGCTACCCGACTGATGCGCCGTTTGTGGCATGCTAGGGCACTTGTACAAAGAGTGCGGCAATGGGATTCACCCCCCATCGGAGTTAGTGTTCAAAAATCTCCAAGCTGTCTGGTTCAAAGGGCCAGGCCGTGGCCCGGGAGCGGAAAGTGTTGGGGAACATAGTAATTTCAAAAAAAATCCTATGCACACGCAGGATCATGGTGATGCACAACAACGAGAGGGGAGAGTGTCGTCCACGTACCCTCGTAGACCGTTAAGCGGAAGCGTTATGACAACGCGGTTGATGTAGTCGTACGTCTTCACGATCGACCGATCCTCAGTACCAAATGCACGACACCTCTGATGAAGCTATGTACCTACGGTAGGGTCATGGATCTGTCCAAGCCCCAAGGACATCTCAAAAGGAACCAGAAGCGGCCAAAGCAAAATCATCATCCACTCGACCGTGAAGCTATGTTCCACTCGACAGTATAGAAGACACTCGACTATGCGAACAACCACTCGACGATACGAGAAACCACTCGGAGTGTAGAAGGCCTAACGTCACTCAGGATGACAACGGTCGGTCATTCACTCTGCAACCTTGAAAGACCATTTATATCTCTTTATTACTAGCATTACCAGTAACGCCCTGCCTTAATGTACATTGAACCCTTTGTAACGTGGGCTGGCTGGGGTCCTGGCGCACTCTATATAAGCCACCCCCTCCTTCGAGACAAGGGTTCGCACCTTTTGTAATTCACACGCATATATCCAGTCGACCGCCTCTGGGCTCCGAGACGTAGGGCCGTTACTTCCTCCGAGAAGGGCTTGAACTCGTAAAACTTGTGTGTACAACTCCTTCATAGCTAGGATCTTGCCTCTACATTCCTACCCCCCTATTCTACTGTCGGGCTTAGAACCACGACAACCTCCGCGTTCAGCATACGTTCAGCTCGGTGAAGTCCCGCGAACTCACGATCCAGTAGAGCTCAGGGAAGAGTTTCGTCAGCAAGACGGCGTGGTGACGATGTTGATGAAGCTACCGCAGCAGGGCTTCGCCTAAACACCGCTACAGTATGACCGAGGTGGATTATGGTGGAGGGGGGCACCGCACACGGCTGGAGAGATCTCAATGATCAACTTGTGTGTCTAGAGGTGCCCCCTTGCCCCCGTATATAAAGGAGCAAGGGGGGAGAGGCGGCCGGCCAGGAGGAGGCGCGCCAGGAGGAGTCCTACTCCCACCGGGAGTAGGACTCCCTCCTTTCCTAGTTGGAATAGGAGAAGGGGGAACGAGGAGGGAGAGAGGAAGGAAAGGGGGGCGCCGCCCCCCTCCTTCTCCAATTCGTACTAGAGGGAGAGGGGGCGCGCGGCCTGCCCTGGCAGCCCCTCCTCTCTGCCACTAAGGCCCATCTTGGCCCATTAAACCCCTCGGGGGGTTCCGGTAACCCCCGGTACTCCGGTAAAATTCCAATTTCACCCGGAACACTTTCGATATCCAAATGTAGGCTTCCAATATATAAATCTTTATGTCTCGACCATTTCGTCATCATGCCCTTGATCACATCCGGGACTCCGAACTACCTTCGGTACATCAAAACATATAAACTCATAAAACCGATCATCACAGAACTTTAAGCGTGCGGACCCTACGGGTTCGAGAACTATGTAGACATAACCGAGACACGTTTCCGGTCAATAACCAATAGCGGAACCTGGATGCTCATATTGGTTCCTACATATTTTATGAAGATCTTTATCGGTCAAACCGCACAACACTATATGTTGTTCTCTTTGTCATCGGTATGTTACTTGCCCGAGATTTGATCGTCGGTATCCAAATACCTAGTTCAATCTCGTTATCGACGAGTCTCTTTACTCGTTCCGTAATACATCATCCTGTAACTAACTCATTATTTATCATGCTTGCAAGGCTTATAGTGATGTGTATTACCGAGAGGGCCCAGAGATACCTCTCCGACGATCGGAGTGACAAATCCTAATCATGATCTATGCCAACTCAACAAGTACTATCGGAAACACCTGTAGAACACCTTTATAATCACCTAGTTACGTTGTGACGTTTGGTAGCACACAAAGTGTTCCTCCGGTATCCGGGAGTTGCATAATCTCATAGTCATAAAAACATGTATAAGTCATGAATAAAGCAATAGCAGTAAACAAACGATCAAGTGCTAAGCTAAATGAATGGGTCAAGTCAATCACATCATTCTCTAATGATGTGATCTCATTGATCAAATAACAACTCATGTCTATGGTTAGGAAACTTAACCATCTTTGATGAATGAGCTAGTAAAGTAGAGGCATACTAGTGACACTATGTTTGTCTATGTATTCACACATGTATTATGTTTCCGGTTAATACAATTCTAGCATTAATAATAAACATTTATCATGAAATAAGGAAATAAATAATAACTTTATTATTGCCTCTAGAGCATATTTCCTTCAGTCTCCCACTTGCACTAGAGTCAATAATCTAGATTACACAGTAATGATTTTAACACCCATGGAGCCTTGGTGCTGATCATGTTTTGCTCGTGGAAGAGGCTTAGTCATCGGGTCTGCAACATTCAGATCCATATGTATCTTGCAAATCTTTATGTCTCCCACCTGGACTTGATCCCGGATGAAGTTGAAGCGTCTCTTGATGTGCTTGGTTCTCTTGTGAAATCTGGATTCCTTTGCCAAGGGAATTGCACCAGTATTGTCACAAAAGATTTTCATTGGACCCGATGCACTAGGTATGACACCTAGATCGGATATGAACTCCTTCATCCAGACTCCTTCATTCGCTGCTTCCGAAGCAGCAATGAACTCCGCTTCACATGTAGATCCCGCCATGACGCTCTGTTTAGAACTGCTCCAACTGACAGCTCCACCGTTTAATATAAACATGTATCCGGTTTGCGATTTAGAATCGTCCGGATCAGTGTCAAAGCTTGCATCAACGTAACTATTTACGATGATCTCTTTGTCACCTCCATAAACGAGAAACATATCCTTGGTCCTTTTCAGGTACTTCAGGATGTTCTTGACCGTTGTCCAGTGATCCACTCCTGAATTACTTTGGTACCTCCCTGCTAAGCTAATAGCAAGGCACACATCAGGTCTGGTACACAACATCGCATACATGATAGAGCCTATGGCTGAAACATACGGAACATTTTTCATTTTCTCTCTATCTTCTGCAGTGGTCGGACATTGAGTCTTACTCAACTTCACACCTTGTAACACAGGCAAGAACCCTTTCTTAGCTTGATCCATTTTGAACTTCTTCAAAACTTTATCAAGGTATGTGCTTTGTGAAAGTCCAATTAAGCGTCTTGATCTATCTCTATAGATCTTGATGCCCAGTATATAAGCAGCTTCACCGAGGTCTTTCATTGAAAAACTCTTATTCAAGTATCCTTTTATGCTATCCAAAAATTCTATATCATTTCCAATCAGCAATATGTCATCCACATATAATATTAGAAATGCTACAGAGCTCCCACTCACTTTCTTGTAAATACAGACTTCTCCAAACGTTTTTATAAAACCATATGCTTTGATCACACTATCGAAACATTTATTCCAACTCCGAGAGGCTTGCACCAGTCCATAAATGGATCGCTGGAGCTTGCACACTTTGTTAGCTCCCTTTGGATCAATAAAACCTTCAGGTTGCACCATATACAACTCTTCTTCCAGAAATCCATTCAGGAATGCAGTCTTTTGATACGTCTCCAACGTATCTATAATTTTTGATTGCTCCATGCTATATTATCTACTATTTTGGAAATTATTGGGCTTTATTATCCACTTTTATATTATTTTTGGGACTAACCTATTAACCGGAGGCCCAGCCCAGAATTGCTGTTTTTTTGCCTATTTTAGGGTTTCGAATAAAAGGAATATCAAACGGAGTCCAAACGGAATGAAACCTTCGAGAACGTGATTTTATCATCGAATACAACTCAGGAAACTTGGACCCTACGTCAAGCCACGTAACAAGAGGCCACGAGGTAGGGGGCGCGCCTACCCTCCAGGCGCGCCCTCCACCCTCATGGGCTCCCTGTTGCTCCACCAACGTATTTCTTCCTCCTATATATACCCACGTACCCCCAAACGATCAGATACAGAGCCAAAACCCTAATTCCACCGCCGCAACTTTCTGTATCCACGAGATCCCATTTTGGGGCCTGTTCCGGAGCTCCTCCGGAGGGGGCATCGATCACGGAGGGCTTCTACATCAACACCATAGCCTCTCCAATGAAGTGTGAGTAGTTTACTTCAGAACTACAGGTCCATAGTTAGTAGCTAGATGGCTTCTTCTCTCTTTTTGGATCCAATACAATGTTCTCCCCCTCTAGATGTAATCTTATTTTTGCGGTGTGTTTGTTGAGACCGATGAATTGTGAGTTTATGATCAAGTCTATCTATGAGCTTTGAATTTTTTTTAAATGGTTGCATGCATCACTTTGATGCAGAGGCCGAAGGCTATCCTTCTTTTCAAAAAAGAAAAAGAGAAAAACACTAGTTGCTTAATTAATTAATTTCCGCTATTATATGGCTGGCTCTATTTTTACCGTTCCATATGGATATTTATTTATACAAAACAAAAAAGATGGTGTTTGAGGATAGTTGTGAGTAGGAGATGAAACATATCATTTCCGAGATTTGCTTCTTGGACGAACGACACCAAGAAGGTTTGGTTGGAATTTGAAGAGGACACCAATGTCGACCTCATGTAAATTAAATAGGAGTAGATGCACGTATATAAACTGTAAGTAACATACATACATACCTACATACATACATACATACATACATACATAATATTTTGAGTTTGGGATGAATGAGATGGAAAAAAGTTGAATGTCATCGTATGATTGGAAAGAAAGGGGATTCCCAAAGAAGAAAGAAAATACAGTACATAGATATATAGACTTGAAAAGGAAAACATGCATGCACGCAGAATTAACCACGTTCGTTCGGATCGATCACAGCAGCAGGCCGGCCGGCCGAATATAATTAAGATGGATGCATGTTGACAGCCTATTCCGCCCGATCAAGCTTGCCTATCAACTCAGCCCCCGTCCAGGATGCTGCCAAACATGGCGGCCTCAAACAGATAGTTCACCTGCCAGGCATGGTGGCTTGCATGGGCGACGAGCCAAACCATTTCGTCGATGAGGCCCTTGGAGAAGAGCTGGACCATTTGCAGGCGCGAGGATTCAATGAGGTGTTTCTCATGCTGCTCGTCCACCTTGCCCATCCGGACATACTCCAGCGGACCGGTGACAATGGACGACCAAAGGGCGGCCAACAGGTGGTCTTGGTCTCCTTTTACTTTGAGGAAGCGCCGACGTGGTCGCAGGTTTCTTCCCCATTGCAGGCATACTCAGGGTCAAGGGGCCTGCTGAAGCCGGTGGTATGAAAGTCGGTGTCGAAGACCTCGTCGAAGTCGGCCTCGCGCTGGGGCTGCGCCGGGGACTTGCGGGCCTTGGGCCATCCTAGGAGGGTGCGGCGGAGGAACATGTGCCGGTCGTTGTGCAGATGCCAGGTGTACAAGGTGATGCACATCCGGGCCACAGGCTCGTGCCACCTCTGAGTGTACATCCGAGCTCCAGTGGCAGCGTAGGCGTCGTAGATGGCCCGCAGCGCCGTCTCGCTCACCACGCCTGAGGCGGCGATGTCGGCCATGTTGAGGAACGAGTTCATGACCTCGGAGTTTACCAGGTCGCTGCCCACATCGATGACATCGGTGCCGGGCGAGCTGAAGACGAGGTCGCTCGTGACGGCGCCAACATCGAAGCCCCGGGCTATGGCCTCAGCCCCCATGCCGAGGATGCTGCTCTCGCACAGGGACATGACCTGGGCGGTGTGGCGGTCCATCTGCCCCGACCGGTCCTTGAGGAGCCTCCCGTGCGCCGCCTCCAATGCGATCTTGGCTCGGATGTAGGATGCACCGATGGCGACGGCCTCGCGTCGCTGCCGGCCACCAGGCGTTCGTAGCGAGCGGGCGTCGGCGAGCCCGTCGCGCAGGAGGCGGTTGAAGGAGGGGAACACCTTGTGGTACCCGTGCTCGTAGTAAAATGCCATGTCCACCACGTAGTTGGAGAAGAGGGTGCGCACGTCGTAGGCGCCAATCAGCAGGTTCGCCATGCCGCTACCAGATAGGGCGTTGGTTGTTGTCATCGCCTCAGGCCAGTCGGCGGCGCCCAGCAAGGCGAGAACCTGCGGCGCGGCGTGGACCAGCCCGGCGCCCTTAGTGGGCAACACGTTGCCGATTGCGTGCTGCGTGCTTTTCCACAGCGCCAGCTCCGGTGACAATCGCAGTTGCACCACCCTGGGCCGCGCCGCGTCGCCTCCACCATCACTGCTAATGCTAGCAAACATCTCCGCCAGCATGTCTTCCGCCTCGCGAGACAGCCTTCTCAGATCTGCCATGGCCCCCGTCCCCTTGCCGACCAAGGCCCTCGCCGCCGAGTAGCCCGTGTACAAGGGGAAGACTCCATCTTGCTGCTTTGCCAGCCGGGCACCCCAGAAATATGAACGGATTGCAACTAGACCGCTGCCGTTGTCGCCAGGGACAGTGTCCTTCTCCCTCACCACCTCAATGTCGAGTCCGTAGAGAGAGCAGCCACCCCAGGTTGGGGTTGGTGTGGGTGGTACCTCCGCGTCGCCGCGACGAGTCCAAGCGAGACTCAACATTTTTATTTAGTACTGTATTAAAAAAATGCAGGTAATGGACTTCTCGTGGTGTTTGCCAGCCTTGTGTATTCCCCAGCAGCTTATATAGCCATATCAACGAAGGCTGGCTTCCTCTCAGAAATGGTTTTTGTACAAGCTTACGCCTGTGGTACTAGCTAGCTAGAGAGACATACGTTTTGATTGTTTTCTTCTTATTATATCACTTTCTCGCCATATGACTAGAAAGTAACACGATTCCGCAGGTATGAGAGGAAGTTGTTTGTGTCTACCTCGCCCTTGTGGGCGTGCCGGGCAGTGACGAGGGACGGCCAGACGGTGCCGAGCATATCGAGGACGACGGCCAGACATTCTTCCGGGTTTCCTTGTCGATCATCGTACTACTCAGGGTCCATGGTCCTGATGATGGGCAAAATGAGGGTCCTCTCCGTTCACGACTAGCTCTATTAGTAGAATGCCCTTATTTTTTATATTTCTATTGATTTATTTAACTAGCAATGAATTTTTGACTCATTCCAATAACATCGCGTCAACACTCTTGTCAACGGATTCTTTTTGAACGTCGACATAATACATCTTCATCTTTCTCTTACTCTCAAAAAACAAACATGTATAGGGAATACCTCGTTTCTGTTATCATGTGTAACAAATATATAAAGAACTACAATTATTTATATGCATCTCTTTCAGTTGGGCGGGAATACGATGAGTTTTTCAGTTTATCCATCTTAAAGCTTTGTCAATCGACATTTTCAAAGCATCCTCCAAAGCCATATGGTTTTTATCTCTAATATACAAAAGTGAATATGAAACACATATTTAATTAAAAAATAAGATCAGCCCATATTTGCAATATATATTCATTGATCAGCTGCACCCTTCGAGCAGGTGACCGTTTCAGTCAGAGTGACTGGCGCCGTGCATATTAATAGAGTGAGTCGCATCCCAGTTTTAATAAACTAGAGGCTCACCTGTAAATCACTTGTTTATAATTATTCTCCGGAAATGACTTGCTAGGGTAATGTCATATTCTTCGGTATATAAAAATGTAAATGACATTTATCTCAAAACAAATAGTCGTTTCCCATAGAAAAGCAAGCAGATGCTTCGGTTGCGATGGCCGCCGCTCACGCCCGATGTCGCAGCTTGTCCGGCTCACCTCACGTTTGCTTTCCCCGTTCCAGCAAATTCAAGCATCGATTCTAAAAAATAATTCTCACCGTTGAGCCATTGCAGAGCCCCGAGCTGCCGGTTGTAGCAATTTGTGATGTTGGGGCCAGTGACGCTGATTGTAGCAAAAATGTGACGGTCGTGCGATATAGCAAAACGCTAGGTTGGTTGTAGTCGGATGGGACATCGGTTGTAGCAATTTATAACACTGGTTGTCGTATGTAGCAAAAAATACGATGGCCGTGCGATGTGGCAAAATGTGACGCCGATTGTACCAAAAATGCGAGCGATGTAGCAAAAAACATATTACGTTACCAGAAACACATCTCTTCTTATTAACAGTTGTCACATAAGCAGACTTATATTGGGGTGTGCAATATTAATATCTAAGCTATTCCCACTATAAGTAGTCTAACAGAGGTCCAGTGGAACGCCCAAATCGGAATCCGATTCCAAGTGGTGACCACAAGTGTCAGTATCCAGGATCCGCAATTGCTGGAGCGAGGTCAAGTGGACATGCACACCAGAAACATGCGTCGCTCAAGCAGGCTATAGGTGGTCCAACTTAAACCTAGTGCCAGTGGGTGACATGGTTACATCATCTATAACTGTGTCACTGGAATACATCATCTACATGCGTCACAGTGTTGATGCATGCAAAAGTTTATCGACTACTCTCTCCTTCCACGAAAAAGGATACTTCTGCTTTTGAAGTAAGCCACTTTATATATACTTCTCCGATCCAAATTGATTGAATCAGATTTGTCTAGATACGTAGGTATATACTTTTGCTTTGTGACTAGACACATTGGTACCTGGACAAATCTGAGTTAATTAATTTGGGTCGGAGGGAGTATCAAACTTAGTATGTCACGAAACTACTTTTCAAAATGGATTTACTGGTACTAATTTGGAGTCATACATGTTTCTATATTTTCCAATAATATTGGTCAAAGATCTTTTTTTAATAAAAA
>NW_021180996.1:17289-17889 GCF_002162155.2 Triticum dicoccoides | reverse complement strand
GTACAGGCACCTGTTAAAACTCCTAAAGAAAACTGTGGAAATTCGGAGGGAGTAAATAGTAGTGGTATGTAGTAGTACTCCCTCTGTCACAAATTAATTATAGTACTTTTTTCCAGATATGCATCCATCTTTAGACACCTTTTTCATCTTGACACATTCGTATTTAGATGAAGCGGAGACAAATAAGTATTTAGATGAAGTGGAGACAAATAACTTGGAACGGAGGGAGTATATCTGAAATCCCAGTTAGCAACGGGCCAATAAAGGTTCGTTCACTGATGAGGGGTGCGTTCATTGTCCTTCATCCCTAAGACTCCCAGCCCTATTACCTTCTGGCGTCTATTTGACATAATCGGAAAGATCTCAAGGAATATTGCGTGCAGAACAAACTATTGAAGTTCACAAAAATATTAATCTTTGTTGTCATACCACATGTGAAGTACATTGCCGAACAATCTATCGACATCGAAAAAAAGACTAATGAATATACCTATATACCTGTTACTAATCATGAACATGCACCTGTTAAAACTCGCAAAGAAAACTGTGGAAATTCGGAGCAAAACAATGCAAAAAACACGCACCTGTTAGGATAAACAT
>NW_021180996.1:4723-16680 GCF_002162155.2 Triticum dicoccoides | reverse complement strand
ATCCTATGATTATAGAAAACTTAACTTAGGTCAAATTGAAAAACAGCTGACAGTCCCAATGAAGAAAGAAAATTCATAGACATGAAAAGGAAAATATGCGGGACCATATTCAGAGCGGGCCAAATATCAGATTTAGACAGCAAGTCAGCAAGTAAGGTATATACGTCATGGTCATGTCGTTGTTTCCTATTCCTCCTTAACAAGGTGCAAAACCCACGGCTGGTTGGCAATCGATGCACACTTCAACTTGTTAACAAAGAAGTCAGGCAAGAGTGAGCTTTGAATTTTTTTTAAATGGTTGCATGCATCACTTTGATGCAGAGGCCGAAGGCTATCCTTCTTTTCAAAAAAGAAAAAGAGAAAAACACTAGTTGCTTAATTAATTAATTTCCGCTATTATATGGCTGGCTCTATTTTTACCGTTCCATATGGATATTTATTTATACAAAACAAAAAAGATGGTGTTTGAGGATAGTTGTGAGTAGGAGATGAAACATATCATTTCCGAGATTTGCTTCTTGGACGAACGACCCCAAGAAGGTTTGGTTGGAATTTGGAGAGGACACCAATGTCGACCTCATGTAAATTAAATAGGAGTAGATGCACGTATATAAACTGCAAGTAACATACATACATACATACATACATACATACATACATAATATTTTGAGTTTGGGATGTATGAGATGGAAAAAAGTTGAATGTCATCGTATGATTGGAAAGAAAGGGGATTCCCAAAGAAGAAAGAAAATACAGTACATAGATATATAGACTTGAAAAGGAAAACATGCATGCACGCAGAATTAACCACGTTCGTTCGGATCGATCACAGCAGCAGGCCGGCCGGCCGAATATAATTAAGATGGATGCATGTTGACAGCCTATTCCGCCCGATCAAGCTTGCCTATCAACTCAGCCCCCGTCCAGGATGCTGCCAAACATGGCGGCCTCAAACAGATAGTTCACCTGCCAGGCATGGTGGCTTGCATGGGCGACGAGCCAAACCATTTCGTCGATGAGGCCCTTGGAGAAGAGCTGGACCATTTGCAGGCACGAGGATTCAATGAGGTGTTTCTCACGCTGCTCGTCCACCTCGCCCATCCGGACGTACTCCAGCGGACCGGTGACAATGGATGACCAAAGGGCGGCCAGCAGGTGGTCTTGGTCTCCTTTTACTTTGAGGAAGCGCCGGACGTGGTCGCAGGTTTCTTCCCCATTGCAGGCATACTCAGGGTCAAGGGGCCTGCTGAAGCCGGTGGTATGAAAGTCGGTGTCGAAGACCTCGTCGAAGTCGGCCTCGCGCTGGGGCTGCGCCGGGGACTTGCGGGCCTTGGGCCATCCTAGGAGGGCGCGGTGGAGGAACATGTGCCGGTCGTTGTGCAGATGCCAGGTGTACAAGGTGATGCACATCCGGGCCACAGGCTCGTGCCACCTCTGAGTGTACATCCGAGCTCCAGTGGCAGCGTAGGCGTCGTAGATGGCCCGCAGCACCGTCTCGCTCACCACGCCTGAGGCGGCGATGTCGGCCACGTTGAGGAACGAGTTCATGACCTCGGAGTTTACCAGGTCGCTGCCCACATCGATGACATCGGTGCCGGGCGAGCTGAAGACGAGGTCGCTCGTGACGGCGCCAACATCGAAGCCCCGGGCTATGGCCTCAGCCCCCATGCCGAGGATGCTGCTCTCGCACAGGGACATGACCTGGGCGGTGTGGCGGTCCATCTGCCCCGACCGGTCCTTGAGGAGCGTCCTGTGCGCCGCCTCCAATGCGATCTTGGCTCGGATGTAGGACGCGCCGATGGCGACGGCCTCGCGTCGCTGCCGGCCACCAGGGGTTCGTAGCGAGCGGGCGTCGGCGAGCCCGTCGCGCAGGAGGCGGCTGAAGGAGGGGAACACCTTGTGGTACCCGTGCTCGTAGTAAAATGCCATGTCCACCACGTAATTGGAGAAGAGGGTGCGCACGTCGTAGGCGCCAATCAGCAGGCTCGCCATGCCGCTACCAGATAGGTCGTTGGTTGTTGTCATCGCCTCAGGCCAGTCGGCGGCGCCCAGCAAGGCGAGAACCTGCGGCGCGGCTTGGACCAGCCCGGCGCCCTTAGTGGGCAACACGTTGCCGATTGCGTGCTGCGTGCTTTTCCACAGCGCCAGCTCCGGCGACAATCGCAGTTGCACCACCCTGGGCCGCGCCGCGTCGCCTCCGCCATCACTGATAATGCTAGCAAACATCTCCGCCAGCATGTCTTCCGCCTCGCGAGACAGCCTTCTCAGATCTGCCATGGCCCCCGTCCCCTTGCCGACCAAGGCCCTCGCCGCCGAGTAGCCCGTGTACAAGGGGAAGACTCCATCTTGCTGCTTTGCCAGCCGGGCACACCAGAAATATGAACGGATTGCAACTAGACCGCTGCCGTTGTCGCCAGGGACAGTGTCCTTCTCCCTCACCACCTCAATGTCGAGTCCGTGGAGAGAGCAGCCACCCCAGGTTGGGGTTGGGGTGGGTGGTACCTCCGCGTCGCCGCGACGAGTCCAAGCGAGACTCAACATTTTTATTTAGTACTGTATTAAAAAAATGCAGGTAATGGACTTCTCGTGGTGTTTGCCAGCCTTGTGTATTCCCCAGCAGCTTATATAGCCATATCAACGCAAGGCTGGGTTCCTCTCAGAAGTGGTTTTTGTACAAGCTTACGCCTGTGGTACTAGCTAGCTAGAGAGACATACGTTTTGATTGTTTTCTTCTTGTTGTATCACTTTCTGGCCATATGACTAGAAAGTAACACGATTCCGCAGGTATGAGAGGGAGTTGTTTGTGTCTACCTCGCCCTTGTGGGCGTGCCGGGCAGTGACGAGGGACGGCCAGACGGTGCCGAGCATATCGAGGACGATGGCCAAACATTCTTGCGGGTTTCCTTGTCGATCATCGTACTACTCAGGGTCCATGGTCCTGATGATGGGCAAAATGAGGGTCCTCTCCGTTCACAACTAGCTCTATTAGTAGAATGCCCTTATTTTTTATATTTCTATTGATTTATATAACTAGCAATGAATTTTTGACTCCTTCCAATAACATCGCGTCAACACTCTTCTCGACGGATTCTTTTTGAACGTCAACATAATACATCTTCATCTTTCTCTTACTCTCAAAAAACAAACATGTATAGGGAATACCTCATTTCTGTTATCATGTGTAACAAATATATAAAGAAGTACAATTGTTTATATGCATCTCTTTCAGTTGGGCGGGAATACGATGAGTTTTTCAGTTTATCCATCTTAAAGCTTTGTCAATCGACATTTTCAAAGCATCCTCCAAAGCCATATGTTTTTTATCTCTAATATACAAAAGTGAATATGAAACACATATTTAATTAAAAAATAAGATCAGCCCATATTTACAATATATATTCATTGATCAGCTGCTCGCTTCGAGCAGGTGACCGTTTCAGTCAGAGCGACTGGCGCCGTGCATATTAATAGAGTGAGTCGCATCCCAGTATTAATAAACTAGAGGCTCACCTGTAAATCACTTGTTTATAATTATTCTCCGGAAATGACTTGCTAGGGTAATGTCATATTCTTCGGTATATAAAAATGTAAATGACATTTATCTCAAAACAAATAGTCGTTTCCCATAGAAAAGCAAGCAGATGCTTCGGTTGCGATGGCCGCCGCTCACGCCCGATGTCGCAGCTTGTCCGGCTCACCTCACGTTTGCTTGCCCTGTTCCAGCAAATTCGAGCATCGATTCTAAAAAATAATTCTCACCGTTGAGCCATTGCAGAGCCCCGAGCTGCCGGTTGTAGCAATTTGTGATGTTGGGGCGAGTGACGCTGATTGTAGCAAAAATGTGACGGTCGTGCGATATAGCAAAACGCTAGGTTGGTTGTAGTCGGATGGGACATCGGTTGTAGCAATTTATAACACTGGTTGTCGTATGTAGCAAAAAATACGATGGCCGTGGGATGTGGCAAAATGTGACGCCGATTGTACCAAAAATGCGAGCGATGTAGCAAAAAACATATTGCTTTACCAGAAACACATCTCTTCTTATTAACAGTTGTCACATAAGCAAACTTATATTGGGGTGTGCAATATTAATATCTAAGCTATTCCCATTATAAGTAGTCTAACAGAGGTCCAGTGGAACGCCCAAATCGGAATCCGATTCCAAGTGGTGACCACAAGTGTCAGTATCCAGGATCCGCAATTGCTGGAGCGAGGTCAAGTGGACATGCACACCAGAAACATGCGTCGCTCAAGCAGGCTATAGGTGGTCCAACTTAAACCTAGTGCCAGTGGGTGACATGGTTACATCATCTATAACTGTGTCACCGGAATACATCATCTACATGCGTCACAGTGTTGATGCATGCAAAAGTTTATCGACTACTCTCTCCTTCCACGAAAAAGGATACTTCTGCTTTTGAAGTAAGCCACTTTATATATACTTCTCCGATCCAAATTGATTGAATCAGATTTGTCTAGATACGTATGTATATACTTTTGCTTTGTGACTAGACACATTGGTACCTAGACAAATCTGAGTTAATTAATTTGGGTCGGAGGGAGTATCAAACTTAGTATGTCACGAAACTACTTTTCAAAATGGATTTACTGGTACTAATTTGGAGTCATACATGTTTCTATATTTTCCAATAATATTGGTCAAAGATCTTTTTTTTAATAAAAACGAAATTAAACTATGTACATAGGGTGTAAATAATTGGTAGTATGTAGTAATACTCCCTCTGTCACAAATTACTTGTCTTACTTTTTTTTCATATATGCATCCATCTTTAGACACCTTTTTTGATGTGGATACATTCATATTTAGATGAAGCAGAGACAAATGACTTGGAACGGAGGGAGTATATCTGAAATCCCAGTTAGCGGCAGGACAAAAAAGGATCATTCACTGATGAGGGGTGTGTTCATTGTCCTTCAACCCCAAGACTCCCATCGCCTATTTTCCATAATCATGTAGATAAATTTCTAATATCATAATTATTCTGAAAGATCTCAAGGAATATTGCTTGTAGAACAAACTGTTAAACTTCACAAAAATATTAATCTTTGTTGTCACACCACATGTGAAGTACATTGCCGAACAATCTATCGACGACGAAAAAAAGACTAATGAATATACCTATATACCTGTTACTAATCATGTACATGCACCTGTTAAAACTCCTAAAGAAAACTGTGGAAATTCGGAGGGAGTAAATAGTAGTGGTATGTAGTAGTACTCCCTCTGTCACAAATTAATTATATTACTTTTTTTCAGATATGCATCCATCTTTAGACACCTTTTTCATCTTGACACATTCGTATTTAGATGAAGCGGAGACAAATAACTTGGAACGGAGGGAGTATATCTGAAATCCCAGTTAGCAACAGGCCAATAAAGGTTCGTTCACTGATGAGGGGTGCGTTCATTGTCCTTCATCCCTAAGACTCCCAGCCCTATTACCTTCTGGTGCCTATTTGACATAATCGGAAAGATCTCAAGGAATATTGCGTGCAGAACAAACTGTTGAAGTTCACAAAAATATTAATCTTTGTTGTCATACCACATGTGAAGTACATTGCCGAACAATCTATCGACATCGAAAAAAAGACTAATGAATATACCTATATACCTGTTACTAATCATGAACATGCACCTGTTAAAACTCGCAAAGAAAACTGTGGAAATTCGGAGCAAAACAATGCAAAAAACACGCACCTGTTAGGATAAACATGTACAACTAAATATGTGAGATAGACATATTTTTTTGCCTAGTCTTTTGAGATAAGCTCTATCTCTCCAAACCTCCCTGTAATCTCTCTAGACGTTGTAATCACACATATATAATCAACACGAAGACATGCGGCTCATCTATGTTTTTGTGTGTGTATGTGGGGGGGGGGGGCTCATCTATGTTACGTTGATGACTACAAACAGTTATAATCCCATTCACTCGTTCGAAATCCAAGGCTATGCCTATGCGGGGGTCCGCCGGAAATTGCCCTGAAAATAGATTTCATGTTAAAAAAATATTTTTCATGAAATAGAAAAAAGTTGAATGTTCACGTGTCATCCTATGATTATAGAAAACTTAACTTAGGTCAAATTGAAAAACAGCCGACAGTCCCAATGAAGAAAGAAAATTCATAGACATGAAAAGGAAAATATGCGGGACCATATTTAGAGCGGGCCAAATATCAGATTTAGACAGCAAGTCAGCAAGTAAGGTATATACGTCATGGTCATTTCATTGTTTCCTATTCCTACTTAACAAGGTGCAAAACCCACGGCTGGTTGGCAATCGATGCACACTTCAACTTGTTGACAAAGAAGTCAGGCAAGAGTGAGCTTTGAATTTTTTTTTTAAATGGTTGCATGCATCACTTTGATGCAGAGGCCGAAGGCTATCCTTCTTTTCAAAAAAGAAAAAGAGAAAAACACTAGTTGCTTAATTAATTAATTTCCGCTATTATATGGCTGGCTCTATTTTTACCGTTCCATATGGATATTTATTTATACAAAACAAAAAAGATGGTGTTTGAGGATAGTTGTGAGTAGCAGATGAAACATATCATTTCCGAGATTTGCTTCTTGGACGAACGACACCAAGAAGGTTTGGTTGGAATTTGGAGAGGACAGCAATGTCGACCTCATGTAAATTAAATAGGAGTAGATGCACGTATATAAACTGTAAGTAACATACATACATACATACATACATACATACATACATAATATTTTGAGTTTGGGATGAATGAGATGGAAAAAAGGTGAATGTCATCGTATGATTGGAAAGAAAGGGGATTCCCAAAGAAGAAAGAAAATACAGTACATAGATATATATACTTGAAAAGGAAAACATGCATGCATGCAGAATTAACCACGTTCGTTCGGATCGATCACAGCAGCAGGCCGGCCGGCCGAATATAATTAAGATGGATGCATGTTGACAGCCTATTCCGCCCGATCGAGCTTGCCTATCAACTCGCCCCCGTCCAGGATGCTGCCAAACATGGCGGCCTCAAACAGATAGTTCACCTGCCAGGCATGGTGGCTTGCATGGGCGACGAGCCAAACCATTTCGTCGATGAGGCCCTTGGAGAAGAGCTGGACCATTTGCAGGCGCGATGATTCAATGAGGTGTTTCTCACGCTGCTCGTCCACCTCGCCCATCCGGACATACTCCAGCGGACCGGTGACAATGGACGACCAAAGGGCGGCCAGCAGGTGGTCTTGGTCTCCTTTTACTTTGAGGAAGCGCCGGACGTGGTCGCAGGTTTCTTCCCCATTGCAGGCATACTCAGGGTCAAGGGGCCTGCTGAAGCCGGTGGTATGAAAGTCGGTGTCGAAGACCTCGTCGAAGTCGGCCTCGCGCTGGGGCTGCGCCGGGGACTTGCGGGCCTTGGGCCATCCTAGGAGGGCGCGGCGGAGGAACATGTGCCGGTCGTTGTGCAGATGCCAAGTGTACAAGGTGATGCACATCCGGGCCACAGGCTCATGCCACCTCTGAGTGTACATACGAGCTCCAGTGGCAGCGTAGGCGTCGTAGATGGCCCGCAGCGCCGTCTCGCTCACCACGCCTGAGGCGGCGATGTCGGCCACGTTGAGGAACGAGTTCATGACCTCGGAGTTTACCAGGTCGCTGCCCACATCGATGACATCGGTGCCGGGCGAGCTGAAGACGAGGTCGCTCGTGACGGCGCCAACATCGAAGCCCCGGGCTATGGCCTCAGCCCCCATGCCGAGGATGCTGCTCTCGCACAGGGACATGACCTGGGCGGTGTGGCGGTCCATCTGCCCCGACCGGTCCTTGAGGAGCGTCCTGTGCGCCGCCTCCAATGCGATCTTGGCTCGGATGTAGGACGCGCCGATGGCGACGGCCTCGCGTCGCTGCCGGCCACCAGGGGTTCGTAGCGAGCGGGCGTCGGCGAGCCCGTCGCGCAGGAGGCGGTTGAAGGAGGGGAACACCTTGTGGTACCCGTGCTCGTAGTAAAATGCCATGTCCACCACGTAGTTGGAGAAGAGGGTGCGCACGTCGTAGGCGCCAATCAGCAGGTTCGCCATGCCGCTACCAGATAGGGCGTTGGTTGTTGTCATCGCCTCAGGCCAGTCGGCGGCGCCCAGCAAGGCGAGAACCTGCGGCGCGGCGTGGACCAGCCCGGCGCCCTTAGTGGGCAACACGTTGCCGATTGCGTGCTGCGTGCTTTTCCACAGCGCCAGCTCCGGCGACAATCGCAGTTGCACCACCCTGGGCCGCGCCGCGTCGCCTCCGCCATCACTGCTAATGCTAGCAAACATGTCCGCCAGCATGTCTTCCGCCTCGCGAGACAGCCTTCTCAGATCTGCCATGGCCCCCGTCCCCTTGCCGACCAAGGCCCTCGCCGCCGAGTAGCCCGTGTACAAAGGGAAGACTCCATCTTGCTGCTTTGCCAGCCGGGCACCCCAGAAATATGAAGGGATTGCAACTAGACCGCTGCCGTTGTCGCCAGGGACAGTGTCCTTCTCCCTCACCACCTCAATGTCGAGTCCGTGGAGAGAGCAGCCACCCCAGGCTGGGGTTGGGGTGGGTGGTACCTCCGCGTCGCCGCGACGAGTCCAAGCGAGACTCAACATTTTTATTTAGTACTGTATTAAAAAAATGCAGGTAATGGACTTCTCGTGGTATTTGCCAGCCTTGTGTATTCCCCAGCAGCTTATATAGCCATATCAACGCAAGGCTGGCTTCCTCTCAGAACTGGTTTTTGTACAAGCTTACGCCTGTGGTACTAGCTAGCTAGAGAGACATATGTTTTGATTGTTTTCTTCTTGTTGTATCACTTTCTCGCCATATGACTAGAAAGTAACACGATTCCGCAGGTATGAGAGGGAGTTGTTTGTGTCTACCTCGCCCTTGTGGGCGTGCCGGGCAGTGACGAGGGACGGCCAGACGGTGCCGAGCATATCGAGGACGACGGCCAAACATTCTTGCGGGTTTCCTTGTCGATCATCGTACTACTCAGGGTCCATGGTCCTGATGATGGGCAAAATGAGGGTCCTCTCCGTTCACAACTAGCTCTATTAGTAGAATGCCCTTATTTTTTATATTTCTATTGATTTATATAACTAGCAATGAATTTTTGACTCCTTCCAATAACATCGCGTCAACACTCTTGTCGACGGATTCTTTTTGAACGTCGACATAATACATCTTCATCTTTCTCTTACTCTCAAAAAACAAACATGTATAGGGAATACCTCGTTTCTGTTATCATGTGTAACAAATATATAAAGAAGTACAATTGTTTATATGCATCTCTTTCAGTTGGGCGGGAATACGATGAGTTTTTCAGTTTATCCATCTTAAAGCTTTGTCAATCGACATTTTCAAAGCATCCTCCAAAGCCATATGGTTTTTATCTCTAATATACAAAAGTGAATATGAAACACATATTTAATTAAAAAATAAGATCAGCCCATATTTACAATATATATTCATTGATCAGCTGCTCGCTTCGAGCAGGTGACTGTTTCAGTCAGAGCGACTGGCGCCGTGCATATTAATAGAGTGAGTCGCATCCCAGTATTAATAAACTAGAGGCTCACCTGTAAATCACTTGTTTATAATTATTCTCCGGAAATGACTTGCTAGGGTAATGTCATATTCTTCGGTATATAAAAATGTAAATGACATTTATCTCAAAACAAATAGTCGTTTCCCATCGAAAAGCAAGCAGATGCTTCGGTTGCGATGGCCGCCGCTCACGCCCGATGACGCAGCTAGTTCGGCTCACCTCACGTTTGCTTGCCCCGTTCCAGCAAATTCGAGCATCGATTCTAAAAAATAATTCTCACCGTTGAGCCATTGCAGAGCCCCGAGCTGCCGGTTGTAGCAATTTGTGATGTTGGGGCGAGTGACGCTGATTGTAGCAAAAATGTGACGGTCGTGCGATATAGCAAAACGCTAGGTTGGTTGTAGTCGGATGGGACATCGGTTGTAGCAATTTATAACACTGGTTGTCGTATGTAGCAAAAAATACGATGGCCGTGCGATGTGGCAAAATGTGACGCCGATTGTACCAAAAATGCGAGCGATGTAGCAAAAAACATATTACGTTACCAGAAACACATCTCTTCTTATTAACAGTTGTCATATTGGGGTGTGCAATATTAATATCTAAGATATTCCCACTATAAGTAGTCTAACAGAGGTCCAGTGGAACGCCCAAATCGGAATCCGATTCCAAGTGGTGACCACAAGTGTCAGTATCCAGGATCCGCAATTGCTGGAGCGAGGTCAAGTGGACATGCACACAAGAAACATGCGTCGCTCAAGCAGGCTATAGGTGGTCCAACTTAAACCTAGTGCCAGTGGGTGACATGGTTACATCATCTATAACTGTGTCACCGGAATACATCATCTACATGCGTCACAGTGTTGATGCATGCAAAACTTTATCGACTACTCTCTCCTTCCACGAAAAAGGATACTTGTGCTTTTGAAGTAAGCCACTTTATATATACTTCTCCGATCCAAATTGATTGAATCAGATTTGTCTAGATACGTAGGTATATACTTTTGCTTTGTGACTAGACACATTGGTACCTAGACAAATCTGAGTTAATTAATTTGGGTCGGAGGGAGTATCAAACTTAGTATGTCACGAAACTACTTTTCAAAATGGATTTACTGGTACTAATTTGGAGTCATACATGTTTCTATATTTTCCAATAATATTGGTCAAAGATCTTTTTTTTTAATAAAAAAGAAATTTAAAACTATGTACATAGGGAGTAAATAATTGGTAGTATGTAGTAATACTCCCTCTGTCACAAATTACTTGTCTTACTTTTTTTTTCATATATGCATCCATCTTTAGACACCTTTTTTGATGTGGATACATTCATATTTAGATGAAGCAGAGACAAATGACTTGGAACGGAGGGAGTATATCTGAAATCCCAGTTAGCGGCGGGACAAAAAAGGATCATTCACTGATGAGGGGTGCGTTCGTTGTCCTTCAACCCCAAGACTCCCAGCGCCTATTTGCCATAATCATGTAGATAAATTTCTAATATCATAATTATTCTGAAAGATCTCAAGGAATATTGCTTGTAGAACAAACTGTTAAACTTCACAAAAATATTAATCTTTGTTGTCACACCACATGTGAAGTACATTGCCGAACAATCTATCGAGACGAAAAAAAGACTAATGAATATACCTATATACCTGTTACTAATCATGTACATGCACCTATTAAAACTCCTAAAGAAAACTGTGGAAATTCGGAGGGAGTAAATAGTAGTGGTATGTAGTAGTACTCCCTCTGTCACAAATTAATTATAGTACTTTTTTCCAGATATGCATCCATCTTTAGATACCTTTTTCATCTTGACACATTCGTATTTAGATGAAGCGGAGACAAATAACTTGGAACGGAGGGAGTATATCTGAAATCCCAGTTAGCAACGGGCCAATAAAGGTTCGTTCACTGATGAGGGGTGCGTTCATTGTCCTTCATCCCTAAGACTCCCAGCCCTATTACCTTCTGGCGCCTATTTGACATAATCAGAAAGATCTCAAGGAATATTGCGTGCGGAACAAACTATTGAAGTTCACAAAAATATTAATCTTTGTTGTCATACCACATGTGAAGTACATTGCCGAACAATCTATCGACATCGAAAAAAAGACTAATGAATATACCTATATACCTGTTACTAATCATGAACATGCACCTGTTAAAACTCGCAAAGAAAACTGTGGAAATTCGGAGCAAAACAATGCAAAAAACACGCACCTGTTAGGATAAACATGTACAACTAAATATGTGAGATAGACATATTTTTTTGCCTAGTCTTTTGAGATAAGCTCTATCTCTCCAAACCTCCCTGTAATCTCTCTAGACGTTGTAATCACACATATATAATCAACATGAAGACATGCTGCTCATCTATGTTTTTGTGTGTGTATGTG
>NW_021180996.1:0-4361 GCF_002162155.2 Triticum dicoccoides | reverse complement strand
AAACAGTTATAATCCCATTCACTCGTTCGAAATCCAAGGCTATGCCTATGCGGGGGTCCGCCGGAAATTGCCCTGAAAATAGATTTCATGTTAAAAAAATTATTTTTCATGAAATAGAAAAAAGTTGAATGTTCACGTGTCATCCTATGATTATAGAAAACTTAACTTAGGTCAAATTGAAAAACAGCTGACAGTCCCAATGAAGAAAGAAAATTCATAGACATGAAAAGGAAAATATGCGGGACCATATTCAGAGCGGGCCAAATATCAGATTTAGATAGCAAGTCAGCAAGTAAGGTATATACGTCATGGTCATGTCGTTGTTTCGTATTCCTCCTTAACAAGGTGCAAAACCCACGGCTGGTTGGCAATCGATGCACATTTCAACTTGTTGACAAAGAAGTCAGGCAAGAGTGAGCTTTGAATTTTTTTTTAAATGGTTGCATGCATCACGTTGATGCAGAGGCCGAAGGCTATCCTTCTTTTCAAAAAAGAAAAAGAGAAAAACACTAGTTGCTTAATTAATTAATTTCCGCTATTATATGGCTGGCTCTATTTTTACCGTTCCATATGGATATTTATTTATACAAAACAAAAAAGATGGTGTTTGAGGGTAGTTGTGAGTAGGAGATGAAACATATCATTTCCGAGATTTGCTTCTTGGACGAACGACCCCAAGAAGGTTTGGTTGGAATTTGGAGAGGACAGCAATGTCGACCTCATGTAAATTAAATAGGAGTAGATGCACGTATATAAACTGTAAGTAACATACATACATACATACATACATACATACATACATAATATTTTGAGTTTGGGATGAATGAGATGGAAAAAAGTTGAATGTCATCGTATGATTGGAAAGAAAGGGGATTCCCAAAGAAGAAAGAAAATACAGTACATAGATATATATACTTGAAAAGGAAAACATGCATGCATGCAGAATTAACCACGTTCGTTCGGATCGATCACAGCAGCAGGCCGGCCGGCCGAATATAATTAAGATGGATGCATGTTGACAGCCTATTCCGCCCGATCGAGCTTGCCTATCAACTCGCCCCCGTCCAGGATGCTGCCAAACATGGCGGCCTCAAACAGATAGTTCACCTGCCAGGCATGGTGGCTTGCATGGGCGACGAGCCAAACCATTTCGTCGATGAGGCCCTTGGAGAAGAGCTGGACCATTTGCAGGCGCGATGATTCAATGAGGTGTTTCTCACGCTGCTCGTCCACCTCGCCTGTCCGGACGTACTCCAGCAGACCGATGACAATGGACGACCAAAGGGCGGCCAGCAGGTGGTCTTGGTCTCCTTTTACTTTGAGGAAGCGCCGGACGTGGTCGTAGGTTTCTTCCCCATTGCAGGCATACTCAGGGTCAAGGGGCCTGCTGAAGCCGGTGGTATGAAAGTCGGTGTCGAAGACCTCGTCGAAGTCGGCCTCGCGCTGGGGCTGCGCCGGGGACTTGCGGGCCTTGGGCCATCCTAGGAGGGCGCGGCGGAGGAACATGTGCCGGTCGTTGTGCAGATGCCAAGTGTACAAGGTGATGCACATCCGGGCCACAGGCTCATGCCACCTCTGAGTGTACATACGAGCTCCAGTGGCAGCGTAGGCGTCGTAGATGGCCCGCAGCGCCGTCTCGCTCACCACGCCTGAGGCGGCGATGTCGGCCACGTTGAGGAACGAGTTCATGACCTCGGAGTTTACCAGGTCGCTGCCCACATCGATGACATCGGTGCCGGGCGAGCTGAAGACGAGGTCGCTCGTGACGGCGCCAACATCGAAGCCCCGGGCTATGGCCTCAGCCCCCATGCCGAGGATGCTGCTCTCGCACAGGGACATGACCTGGGCGGTGTGGCGGTCCATCTGCCCCGACCGGTCCTTGAGGAGCGTCCTGTGCGCCGCCTCCAATGCGATCTTGGCTCGGATGTAGGACGCGCCGATGGCGACGGCCTCGCGTCGCTGCCGGCCACCAGGGGTTCGTAGCGAGCGGGCGTCGGCGAGCCCGTCGCGCAGGAGGCGGTTGAAGGAGGGGAACACCTTGTGGTACCCGTGCTCGTAGTAAAATGCCATGTCCACCACGTAGTTGGAGAAGAGGGTGCGCACGTCGTAGGCGCCAATCAGCAGGTTCGCCATGCCGCTACCAGATAGGGCGTTGGTTGTTGTCATCGCCTCAGGCCAGTCGGCGGCGCCCAGCAAGGCGAGAACCTGCGGCGCGGCGTGGACCAGCCCGGCGCCCTTAGTGGGCAACACGTTGCCGATTGCGTGCTGCGTGCTTTTCCACAGCGCCAGCTCCGGCGACAATCGCAGTTGCACCACCCTGGGCCGCGCCGCGTCGCCTCCGCCATCACTGCTAATGCTAGCAAACATGTCCGCCAGCATGTCTTCCGCCTCGCGAGACAGCCTTCTCAGATCTGCCATGGCCCCCGTCCCCTTGCCGACCAAGGCCCTCGCCGCCGAGTAGCCCGTGTACAAAGGGAAGACTCCATCTTGCTGCTTTGCCAGCCGGGCACCCCAGAAATATGAAGGGATTGCAACTAGACCGCTGCCGTTGTCGCCAGGGACAGTGTCCTTCTCCCTCACCACCTCAATGTCGAGTCCGTGGAGAGAGCAGCCACCCCAGGCTGGGGTTGGGGTGGGTGGTACCTCCGCGTCGCCGCGACGAGTCCAAGCGAGACTCAACATTTTTATTTAGTACTGTATTAAAAAAATGCAGGTAATGGACTTCTCGTGGTGTTTGCCAGCCTTGTGTATTCCCCAGCAGCTTATATAGCCATATCAACGCAAGGCTGGCTTCCTCTCAGAACTGGTTTTTGTACAAGCTTACGCCTGTGGTACTAGCTAGCTAGAGAGACATATGTTTTGATTGTTTTCTTCTTGTTGTATCACTTTCTCGCCATATGACTAGAAAGTAACACGATTCCGCAGGTATGAGAGGGAGTTGTTTGTGTCTACCTCGCCCTTGTGGGCGTGCCGGGCAGTGACGAGGGACGGCCAGACGGTGCCGAGCATATCGAGGACGACGGCCAAACATTCTTGCGGGTTTCCTTGTCGATCATCGTACTACTCAGGGTCCATGGTCCTGATGATGGGCAAAATGAGGGTCCTCTCCGTTCACAACTAACTCTATTAGTAGAATGCCCTTATTTTTTATATTTCTATTGATTTATATAACTAGCAATGAATTTTTGACTCCTTCCAATAACATCGCGTCAACACTCTTGTCGACGGATTCTTTTTGAACGTCGACATAATACATCTTCATCTTTCTCTTACTCTCAAAAAACAATCATGTATAGGGAATACCTCGTTTCTGTTATCATGTGTAACAAATATATAAAGAAGTACAATTGTTTATATGCATCTCTTTCAGTTGGGCGGGAATACGATGAGTTTTTCAGTTTATCCATCTTAAAGCTTTGTCAATCGACATTTTCAAAGCATCCTCCAAAGCCATATGTTTTTTATCTCTAATATACAAAAGTGAATATGAAACACATATTTAATTAAAAAATAAGATCAGCCCATATTTACAATATATATTCATTGATCAGCTGCTCGCTTCGAGCAGGTGACCGTTTCAGTCAGAGCGACTGGCGCCGTGCATATTAATAGAGTGAGTCGCATCCCAGTATTAATAAACTAGAGGCTCACCTGTAAATCACTTGTTTATAATTATTCTCCGGAAATGACTTGCTAGGGTAATGTCATATTCTTCGGTATATAAAAATGTAAATGACATTTATCTCAAAACAAATAGTCGTTTCCCATAGAAAAGCAAGCAGATGCTTCGGTTGCGACGGCCGCCGCTCACGCCCGATGTCGCAGCTTGTCCGGCTCACCTCACGTTTGCTTTCCCCGTTCCAGCAAATTCGAGCATCGATTCTAAAAAAATAATTCTCACCGTTGAGCCATTGCAGAGCCCCGAGCTGCCGGTTGTAGCAATTTGTGATGTTGGGGCCAGTGACGCTGATTGTAGCAAAAATGTGACGGTCGTGCGATATAGCAAAACGCTAGGTTGGTTGTAGTCGGATGGGACATCGGTTGTAGCAATTTATAACACTGGTTGTCGTATGTAGCAAAAAATACGATGGCCGTGCGATGTGGCAAAATGTGACGCCGATTGTACCAAAAATGCGAGCGATGTAGCAAAAAACATATTACGTTACCAGAAACACATCTCTTCTTATTAACAGTTGTCATATTGGGGTGTGCAATATTAATATCTAAGATATTCCCACTATAAGTAGTCTAACAGAGGTCCAGTGGAACGCCCAAATCGGAATCCGATTCCAAGTGGTGACCACAAGTGTCAGTATCCAGGATCCGCAATTGCTGGAGCGAGGTCAAGTGGACATGCACAC
>NW_021180995.1:0-1219 GCF_002162155.2 Triticum dicoccoides | reverse complement strand
CGGTTTCCAGCAAGGTATTCTCTGCAAGTATTGAAATAAGTGGTAACAGATAGTTTTGTGATAGGATAATTTGTAACGAGCAACAAGTAACAAAAGTAAATAAAGTGCAGCAAGGTGGCCCAATCCTTTTTGTAGCAAAGGACAAGCCTGGACAAACTCTTATATAGAGAAAAGCGCTCTCGAGGACACATGGGAATATCGTCAAGCTAGTTTTCATCACGTTCATATGATTCATGTTCGGTACTTTGATAATCTGATATGTGGGTGGACCGGTGCTTGGGTGTTGTCCTTACTTGGACAAGCATCCCACTCATGATTAACCTCTATTGCAAGCATCCGCAACTACAACAAAAGTATTAAGGTAAACCTAACCATAGCATGAAACATATGGATCCAAATCAGCCCCTTACGAAGCAACGCATAAACTAGGGTTAGCTTCTGTCACTCTAGCAACCCATCATCTACTTATTACTTCCCAATGCCTTCCTCTAGGCCCAAATAATGGTGAAGTGTTATGTAGTCGATGTTCACATAACACCACTAGAGGAGAGATAACATACATCTCATCAAAATATTGAACAAATACCAAATTCACATGACTACTAATAGCAAGACTTCTCCCATGTCCTCAGGAACAAACGTAACTACTCACAAAGCATAATCATGTTCATAATCAGAGGGGTGTTAATATGAATATAGGATCTGAACATATGATCTTCCACCAAATAAACCAACTAGCATCAACTACAAGGAGTAATTAACACTACTAGCAACCTACTAGTACCAATCCCGGACTTGGAGACAAGAATTGGATATAAGAGATGAACTAGGGTTTTGAGAGGAGATGGTGCTGGTGAAGATGTTGATGGAGATTTCCCCCTCCCAATGAGAGGATCGTTGGTGATGACGATGGCGATGATTTCCCCCTCCCGGAGGGAAGTTTCCCCGGCAGAATAGCTCTGCCGGAGCCCTAGATTAGATCCGCCAAGGTTCCGCCTCATGGCGTCGGAGTTTCGTTCGAGGAGATGGCCTACGATTTTTTCCTCATCGAAAGACTCCATATGGCAGAAGATGGCCATCGGAGGGCCACCAGGGGGCCCATGAGGTAGGGGGCGCGCCCAGGTGGGTAGGGCGCGCCCCCACCCTCGTGGGCAGGGTGTGCCCCCCCTGGTGAACTTCTTGCGCTTAGTATTTTTTATATATTCTGAAAATGTCTTCC
>NW_021180994.1:0-1940 GCF_002162155.2 Triticum dicoccoides | reverse complement strand
CTGGAAAGATGGCCTCGGTGTGAACCTGGGTGGCAGGGCGGTGTTGGGCACCCACACGCGGCGCTTCTGAGGACCAGCACCGGATGAGGAACCCATGTCACGGCCATGCTTGCGTGTTGCGTCATAGTCAGTCTGACCAGTTTCAGCACTGATGGCTTTGTTGACAAGTTTCTGAAAAGATGTGCACTCATGCAGACGGAGGTCACGGCGAAGCTCAGGACTAAGTCCCTTACGGAACCTTGCTTGCTTCTTGGCATCAGTAGACACTTCCTCAGTTGCATATCGTGCGAGGTTACCAAACTCCCTGCTGTAAGCATCCACAGAAAGTCGGCCCTGAGTGAAACTGCAAAATTCCTCACGTTTACGGTCCATGAGACCCTCCGGAATGTGATGTTCACGGAAAGCCTCGCTGAATTCAGCCTAAGTAGTGACATGGCCCGCTGGGCGCATAGCTCCATAATTCTCCCACCATAGACTGGCGGGGCCTTCAAGATGATATGCAGCAAAGGTGACCTTGTCAGCCTCCGCTACCAGCGCGGAACGCAGTTTGTGAGAGATACTGCGAAGCCAGTCATCAGCGTCGAGAGGCTCGACGGAGTGGTGGAACATGGGTGGATGTAATTTGATAAAATCACTGAGTGACACCACGTTAGTCCTCTGATGGTGTGCCGTGTTCTGTTCAATATGCTCCAACAAACGGTTGGTCTCCCGCTTGTTTCTCTCAGCTTCCATCATAACCTCGGCTAGGGAAGGAGGATGAGGCAGATTTGCATCCCTAACTTCACTGCCTTCGGCCTGCTCTTGAGGAGCAGGGTTAGTGCGCGTGTTGACCATCCTAGGTAAACAAGACAATGATTTAGTCAGGATGATAAAATTCCGACATAGGATATAAAATGTAAGGAATAACTCGAAATGCAAGATGATCATCCGTATGACATGGTAAATACAGAAACTGCTTCTTTATTCCATCGTCATACACACCATACAGGGTTTAGTACAAGACCAAACAAAATACTATTATGGTGAAAAGAGGATTACATCTCATCGGAGGCATCCCAAGCTCCTATACATTATTTTTCTACACCTCCGGAAAGAGTACAAACTAGGTCATATCCCACGAGTCACGCGGGACGATAGACGACACAGCTAGTGCGAACTAGTGATACTACCACTAACTCAGACCGATCCGTAGTAGTCCTCGTAGAAGTCACCTCCATAGCCTGGAAGCTCAACATGATCATCCGGAAACAGACGATCTCGCGGAGCTTGTGGACCATAGGGGCTAGGATGAGGTCTTGGATCAACAGACGGTGGCCTGCGGGGACCGCGAGGTGGGGTGATGCCTCCTACATCACGCCAACCCATCACGTCTGGCAGAGCAGATCTCACAGGATAGAGATCGCGCATATCCGAATATCCAGCTTGCACCGCCGGTGCGAACCGAGTCAATGTGGCCCAGTGGTCAGCACGGGTATTGAAGAGCTCTAACCTCAAGGCCCGATTTTCACGGTCCTTATCCTCGAGCATCTCAACAGTGGTGCGAGTCCGTGAATCCTCCTGGGTGGGGTCAGCATAGATAGCCTGGAGATACCCTTGTGCTCCCGGAAGTGATCCTGGCATATACCGGAAATCAGAGTCCCGAAATAGACCAGACCTGACTCGCATGATGGTCATCATAGAGTAGGCGGCGTCCTGCACAGCCATCTCAATAGTAACCCCGAGTCCATAGGAGCAGTGAAGGGGCTCGGTGGATCCAGGATAAGATGGAAATATCCTGACAGTGCAGAGATACTGGCTTTGATTGAAGTCCCGAAATTGCTCTTCGACCGTGTACTCAGGATACCAGCGGTATCCAGCCTCAGTCATTACCCTGACCAACATGGCAGTATGGCCGGGTACATCTAGGCATCGAGTCAGGCGAACCACTTGATTGAGGTCGC
>NW_021180993.1:0-2110 GCF_002162155.2 Triticum dicoccoides | reverse complement strand
AGTGACAACTAGTGATCTCGGATATGATGGACTAGTGATTTTGAATGACAATTATACATGTAGGTCGGAACTTACAAGCTAGGAAATTTGTTGTTTCTGGATTAACCTTTTCTATTGTTTGAGCAATAGTATTCATTTTTACTTCACCCATATTGCACTTTTTTTGAGGGAAAAAAATTATAATTTGTTTGGCTTCAAATTGTTAGATACCCTCGTATTTCTTTTTTGGTTTCACTCCAATTTTTACTTTTCCCTCCATTCTCTCCCGCCAATAGTGAATAACCTGGAAAATTAATAATTAAATACATGCGCTTCATTACCGAGGCCCCACCTATCATAGGAATCCAAGACGGAGACTAACACTAGTCAAACGGATCGCGACAAGGTAACTGCGCAAACAAAATCGGAAACCTCCCCCGTATCAACATGGCCGCCTTCCTCGCCTCCTACTGGATTCATCGCATGCTTGGCGGCCGGTGGCGGAAGCATCACCACGAGCTGATCAAGGTTAGTTCGCGACCCACTCTCCCACAATCCATCCTCTCTTGCTTCCTACTCTGCTGGTCTATTCTCCTAATCAATTCAGATCTCTCGCAAGGCAAATCTGGCTGGTAGATTCTCCAAGCCCGGCTAATACGTGGTGGCAAACAATCCTGCGAGTTCATGTAGTTAGTGAGCTACTCCTTATCCCATCTCATTGTTGCCATTCATGCCCTCTGTATTGGTTCCCATCTGTTTTTTAAACTCACCAATCGATATACATAGAGATTTGTGAAAGTGCAACTATCCCTGGGTGGTTTTGGTAATTCCTAACAACATATAGCTCATTGAGCTAACATTATTCCAACATTAATATTTCAGGAAAAGCTCAATGAATGGCATGGCATGGATGAGGAAAGTGGATCCCTCAGAATTCTAAGGACAAAAAGTTTGGCTCAAGCGTGAAGCTCAAGACTCTACATTTTATATTTTAGTGATCCAAGATCACATTGAGTCCATAGGAAAAGCCAATACTATCAAGGAGGGATGAGGTGTTACTTAATGGCTTGCTTGCTCAAAGTGCTTAGTGATATGCTCCAAAACCCTCAACTACCTTCCCACATCCACATATGACCTAAACCAAAAGTCAAACTCGGCCCCACCGATTCTTTCTATCCGGCGCCACCGAGTTTCAAATGTCATAGCCACTGCCACAAACCCTAGGCAAATCGATCTCACCGATAGGGATCTCGGTCTCACCGAGATGGGATTGTAATCTCTCTGTTTCCCTTCGTAACATTTCGGTCTTACCGAGATGAGCGATCGGTCCCACCGAGATTGCAATGTAAACTCTCTGTTTCCTTTTTGTAACATTTCGGTCTCACGAGATGAGCGAATCGGTCCCACCGAGTTTACCTGACCAACTCTCTGGTTAGCATATTACCAAAATCGGTCCCACCGAGTTTGTGTAATCGGTCACACCGAGATTACGTTATGCCCTAACCCTAACCATATCGGTCCTACCGAGTTGCATCTCAGTCCCACCGAAAATCCTAACGGTCACTAGGTTTGCTGAATCGGTCTGACCGAGTTTAACCATTCGCTCCCACTGAGTTTGGCAAATTGTGTGTAACGACTAGATTCTGTGTGGAGGCTATATATACCCCTCCACCCACTCTTCACTCGTGGAGAAAGCCATCAGAACATACCTACACTTCCAATACATATTTTCTGAGAGAGAACCACCTACACTTGTGTTGAGGTCAAGATATTCCATTCCAACCATATGAATCTTGATCTCTAGCCTTCCCAAGTTGCTTTCCACTCAAATCTTCTTTCCACCAAATCCAAATCCTGTGAAAGAGAGTTGAGTGTTGGGGAGACTATCATTTGAAGCACAAGAGCAAGGAGTTCATCATCAGCACACCATTTGTTACTTCTTGGAGAGTGGTGTCTCCTAGATTGGCTAGGTGTCACTTGGGAGTCTCCGACAAGATTGTGGAGTTGAACCAAGGAGTTTGTAAGGGCAAGGAGATCGCCTACTTCATGAAGATCTACCTCTAGTGAGGCAAGTCCTTCGTGGGCGACGGCCGTGATGGAATAGACAAGGTTGCTTCTTCGTGGACCCTTC
>NW_021180992.1:0-1172 GCF_002162155.2 Triticum dicoccoides | reverse complement strand
TCTTAAGCATATTATGTCATTTTAGAGCTAGTTAAGCATATTAAGTAATTTTGGAGGAAAAGATGCTAAGTATAGGTCATTTTAGAGCTATCCTAGGTTAAATAGGTCATTTTGAAGCTAGCTAAGCATATTAAGTAATTTTGGAGGAAAAAATGCTAAGTATAGGTCATTTTAGAGCTATCCTAGGTTAAATAGGTCATTTTCGAGCTAATTACGCTTATTATGTAATTTTTGAGCTAGCTAAGCATATTGAGTCATTTTGGAGCAAAAAAATGCTAAGTATAGGTCATTTTAGAGCTATCCTAGGTTAAATAGGTCATTTTGGAGCTAAGAAGGTTATTATGTCATTTTGGAGCTAGCTAAGCATATGAAGTCATTTAGGAGCTAAAATATGTCATTTCTTAAGCATATTATGTCATTTTAGAGCTAATTAAGCATATTAAGTCATTTTGGAGGAAAAGATGCTAAGTATAGGTCATTTTAGAGCTATCCTAGGTTAAATAGGTCATTTTGAAGCTAGCTAAGCATATTAAGTCATTTTGGAGGAAAAAATGCTAAGTATAGGTCATCTTAGAGCTATCCTAGGTTAAATAGGTCATTTTGGAGCTAATTAAGCTTATTGTGTAATTTTTTAGCTAGCTAAGCATATTGAGTCATTTTGGAGGAAAAAATGCTAAGTATAGGTCATTTTAGAGCTACCCTAGGTTAAATATGACATTTTAGAGCTAAGTAAGGTTATTATGTCATTTTGGAGCTAGCTAAGCATGTGAAGTCATTTAGGAGCTAAACTATGTCATTTCTTAAGCATATTATGTCATTTTAGAGCTAGTTAAGCATATTAAGTAATTTTGGAGTAAAAGATGCTAAGTATATGTCATTTTAGAGCTATCCTAGGTTAAATAGGTCATTTTGAAGCTAATTAAGCTTATTATGTAATTTTTGAGCTAGCTAAGCATATTGAGTCATTTTGGAGCAAAAAAAATGCTAAGTATAGGTCATTTTAGAGCTATCCTAGGTTAAATAGGTCATTTTGGAGCTAATTAAGCATATTATGTCATTTTTGAGCTAGCTAAGCATATTGAGTCATTTTACAGGAAAAAATGCTAAGTATAGGTCAGTTTAGAGCTAGCCTAGGTTAAATAGGTCATTTTGGAGCTAAGTAAGGTTATTAT
>NW_021180991.1:0-1231 GCF_002162155.2 Triticum dicoccoides | reverse complement strand
CCGGCAGGCTCTGCCGCGCACCGCGTCGCCACCCTGCCCTCCCCTAAACCTCCCACCACCGTCGTTGCTAGCCACCCCCCGGCCATCCCTCTAGCCCCTGCACCACCGATGAACAACTAAGGCGATCCCGTGCACCGACCCACCCCTAAGATAGATATTGGGGTTGTGGCTTCCCCCTAAGATGCATGGTGGGGCTAGTTCTTCTCCGGCGAGGTACAAGGAAGAAGGAAAGAAGAGGTACTTGACGCAACAACAAAAAAATTAGGTACCTGGTAATTAGGAAAACCGGAAATCGTAAGTTTGGAACAGAAATTGCACTAAATTAGTTTACAAGCTGAATCCGACGAGAGGACATGATGTTATGAATCCACGACGCATTCGATAATGCATGGACAACAAGGACGGCAACATTTGCTGGCGAGATTCAGCACTAACACATACACGTCTTCAAGGCAAGACTGTGAGCGTTTCTAACCATATTATCCCTCTACAAACTAATGTAAAACGTTTTTGCAGTTCAAATTGATCTAAAAAACGTTTTATATCTTCTATATCTAAATAGCTAGCACCCATTAACATATTTCTCTTAACATGCACATATGCCACCTCAGCATGTTAACATGCATGCAAAAGACCCATTTCAGCATGTGAACATGCATGCAAAAGACCCACTTCATCATGCGAAGATGCATGTGAAAAGTCCCACGTCATCAATAATGAAAAAATAAATCATATAAGTTTTTAGTTTTAGTTCTCATATTATTCATCCAAATATTATTATCCAAAATAATCAAATATCATTAAAATATATTGCAGCCGAGTCCCGCAGCAACACGTGGTGCATCATCTAGTTAGTGTAAAGAGGTAGTACTAAATTAACAAAGTACATGCACCGACATGCGCGACAAGGTCATCATACACCGTCTTCGACTATCCTCCACAACAGTATGACCATCCTTGCTACGGGCGTCTTGCGTCCCCTCATTATTTCATACGTGTTGGGGTGAGGTGTCTCTAACCTACATGCTTTTTACAATTTGGGAATAATCATGTGTAGAATACTCGATTAAACTCTCAGTCCCACTAAGCATACATCATCTGAAACCCAACCATGGGCTTAGATGTCTTTTTAGTCTCCCTTTTTTAGTGGTCGAATATCACAATGGGTTTCTTTAAATAGATAGTATAAGAAAGGTTTTTCCTAAGTTTGTGCATTATTTTGAATTTTGTT
>NW_021180990.1:0-994 GCF_002162155.2 Triticum dicoccoides | reverse complement strand
ATGATCATTATCATTGGCTTCCTCACTAACTGGTGTAGGTGTCACTGAAACAGTTTTCTGTGATGAACTACTTTCCAGTAAGGGAGCAGGTACAGTTACCTCGTCAAGTTCTACTTTCCTCCCACTCACTTCTTTCGAGAGAAACTCCTTCTCTAGAAATGATCCATTCTTAGCAACGAATGTCTTGCCTTCGGATCTGTGATAGAAGGTGTACCCAACAGTTTCCTTTGGGTATCCTATGAAGACACATTTCTCCGATTTGGGTTCGAGCTTATCAGGTTGAAGCTTTTTCACATAAGCATCGCAGCCCCAAACTTTAAGAAACGACAACTTTGGTTTCTTGCCAAACCACAGTTCATAAGGCGTCGTCTCAACGGATTTTGATGGTGCCCTATTTAACGTGAATGCGGCCGTCTCTAAAGCACAACCCCAAAATGACAGCGGTAAATCTGTAAGAGACATCATAGATCGCACCATATCTAGTAAAGTACGATTACGACGTTCGGATACACCATTGCGCTGTGGTGTTCAGGGTGGCGTGAGTTGTGAAACTATTCCACAGTTTTTCAAATGTACACCAAACTCGTAACTCAAATATTCTCCTCCACGATCAGATCGTAGAAACTTTATTTTCTTGTTACGATGATTTTCAACTTCACTCTGAAATTCTTTGAACTTTTCAAATGTTTCAGACTTATGCTTCATTAAGTAGATATATCCATATCTGCTCAAATCATCTGTGAAGGTGAGAAAATAACGATACCCGCCTCGAGCCTCAATATTCATTGGACCACATACATCGGTATGTATGATTTCCAACAAATCTGTTGCTCTCTCCATAGTACCGGAGAACGGTGTTTTAGTCATCTTGCCCATGAGGCACGGTTCGCAAGTACCAAGTGATTCATAATCAAGTGGTTCCAAAAGTCCATCAGCATGGAGTTTCTTCATGCGCTTTATACCGATATGACCTAAACGACAGTGCCACAAATAA
>NW_021180989.1:0-902 GCF_002162155.2 Triticum dicoccoides | reverse complement strand
TCATGGACTATTACTCACTCTTTTGGGGTCCCAGAGTGATGTCCATGATTAACGAACCCTGGGATGTGTTTACATGTCGGTCATAAACACTCACAGTTTTGGCCGATTCTGGCCCGTTTCGTGGACTATTACTCACCGTTTGGGGGTCCCGAAGCGATTTCCATAGTTGTTAAACCCAAGGTGCATTGATGTCTTGGTCATTAACACTCACAGTTTTGGCCGATTATGGCCCGTTTCATGGATTATTACTCACTGTTTTGGGGTCCTCGAGTGATTTTGATGATTAACGAACCCTGGGGTACGTTTACGTGTCGGTCATCAACACTCACAGTTTTGGCCGATTCTGGCCGTTTCATGGACTATAACTCACTGTTCTGGGTCCCGGAGTGATTTCCACGATTAACGAACCCTGGGGTGCGTTTACGTGTCGGTCATCGAAAATCGCAATTTTGGCCGATTCTGGTCCGTTTCAGGGACTATTACTCATTGTTTTGGGGTCCTAGAGTGATTTCCACAATTAACGAACCCTGGGATGTGTTTACGTGTCGGTCATAAACACTCGTAGTTTTGGCCAATTCTGTCCCGTATCGTGGACTATTACTCAACGTTTTGGGGTCCCGAAGCGATTTCCATAGTTATTAAACCCCAAGGTGCGCTGATGTGTCGGTCATCAACAATCACAATTTTGGCCGATTCTGGCCCGTTTCAGGGACTATTACTCACTGTTCTGGGGTCCCCGAGTGATTTCCACGATTAACGAACGCTGGGGTGCGTTTACGTGTCGGTCATCAAGACTCACAATTTTTGCCGATTCTGGCCCGTTTCATGGACTATTAGTCACTGTTTTGGGGTCCCAGAGTGCTTTCCACGATTAACGAACCCTGGGATGTGTTTACGTGTCG
>NW_021180988.1:0-1322 GCF_002162155.2 Triticum dicoccoides | reverse complement strand
TTTCGGGCATCGGGACAAGTTTCGGGGTTATCGGTATTGTACCGGGACCACCGGAAGGGTCCCGGGGGTCCACCGGGTGGGTCCACCTGTCCCGGGGGGCCACATGGGCTGTAGGGGGTGCGCCTTGGCCTAATGGGCCAAGGGCACCAGCCCCACATAGGCCCATGCGCCTAGGGTTTGAAGGGGGAAGAGTCCTAGGAGGGGAAGGCACCTCCTAGGTGCCTTGGGGGGGAGGGAAACCCCCCTTGGCCGCCGCACCCCCTAGGAGATTGGATCTCCTAGGGCCGGCCACCCCCCCTTGGCCCTCCTATATATAGTGGGGGAGAGGAGGGACTTCATACCTGAACGCCTTGGCCTTTGGTTGCCTCCTTCTCCCTCCCCAACACCTCCTCCACCTCCATAGTGCTTAGCGAAGCTCTGCCGGAGTACTGCAGCTTCATCAACACCACACCGTCGTGCTGCTGCTGGTGCCATCTCCCTCAACCTCTCCTCCCTCCCTTGCTGGATCAAGAAGGAGGAGACGTGGCTGTTCCGTACGTGTGTTGAACGCGGAGGTGCCGTCCGTTCGGCGCTGGTCATCGGTGATTTGGATCACGTCGAGTACGACTACATCATCACCGTTCTTTTGAACGCTTCCGTGCGCGATCTACAAAGGTATGTAGATGCATCTAATCACTCATTGCTAGATGAACTCCTAGATGATCTTGGTGAAACGAGTAGGAAAATTTTTGTTTTCTGCAACGTTCCCCATCAGTGGCATCATGAGCTAGGTCTATGCGTAGTTCTTCTTGCGCGAGTAGAACACAATTTGTTGTGGGCGTAGATTTGTCAACTTTCTTGCCGTTACTAGTCCTTTCTTGCTTCATCGGTATTGTGGGATGAAGCGGCCCGGACCAACCTTACACGTACGCTTACGTGAGACCGGTTCCACCGACTAACATGCACTAGTTGCATAAGGTGGCTGGCGGGTGTCTGTCTCTCCTACTTTAGTTGGAGCGGAATCGATGAACAGGGTCCTTATGAAGGGTAAATAGAAGTTGACAAATCACGTTGTGGCTTTAACGTAGGTAAGAAAACGTTCTTGCTAGAACCCTAATTCAGCCACGTAAAAACTTGCAACAACAATTAGAGGACGTCTAACTTGTTTTTGCAGCAAGTGGTTTGTGATATGATATGGCCAAAGTTGTGATGAATGATGAATGATCTATATGTGATGTATGAGATGTTCATGCTATTGTAATAGGAATCACGACTTGCATGTCGATGAGTATGACAACCGGCAGGAGCCATAGGAGTTGTCTTTATTCTTTTATATGACCTGC
>NW_021180987.1:0-1260 GCF_002162155.2 Triticum dicoccoides | reverse complement strand
ACTAGGGTGAATAAGAAGTCGAGCGGGGTCATATTTCAGGGCCCAATGTATGGTAGTAGCTGAATCATGGATCACAAACACAGAACTCAGTTCCTGAGGACGGCTGCAATGAGACAACCCACCATGTACTCCTACATGGCCTCTCACCGCTACCTTTACCAAATCGTGTTCAAACACTTAGCTCACACACAGTAGGACATGTTCACACGCCTCTGATTCATCCCCGATGAATCAGACCTGACTCAACTCTAGGCAGTAGCAGGCATGACAAACAAGCAAGAATGAGTAGGCACAACAGGGCTCAAACAACTCCTACTCATGCTAGTGGGTTTCATCTATTTACTGTGGCAATGACAGGTCATGCAAAGGATAAAGGGGTTCAGCTACCGCAGCAAGTAACAAATATGTCGTTGTTGTCCTAATGCAGTAAAAGAGAGCAGGAGCGAGAGAGTAGGATTGTATCGGAATGAACAAAGGGGTTATGCTTGCCTGGCACTTCTGAAGATAACATTGAGTCTTCATCAGTGTCAACGATCACATCATCGGTATCACGTCTATCGAGAGGGGACAAATACCGGCAACACAGAAGGGAACACAATCAATGCAATGCACAATATGATGCATGATCATGACATGGCAAAATGAATGTGTTTTGAGCTAATGCAACTAGAAACAGATTAAATGAAGTTGGTTTGAATACAAGATTCAAATTCAAACTCCATATGTGATTATTTAAATGCCCTTTAAACGATGTGTGCTAAACAGCAGCTATAATTTGTTCTAACATGCATGGAAATGGTACAGATGGATTCCTTGAATTTTTCTGATAATTTTTCATATATAATTTATTAAATTTGGAGTTACGGTTAATTTTCTATGATTTATTGAAGTTTTAGGCATTTTCTGGAATTTCAGAATTAAATTAAATCCAGAAAATACTTATGACATCAGCACTGCGTCATGCTTGCATCAGCAAGTCAACAGGGCTGCCCCGGGTCAAACCTGACCAGTGGGGCCCACTGGTCAGTGACACACCGCTGGCATGAGTCACTGACGTGTGGGGCCAGTCAAAAGCCACGTCAGCAAGTCAAACTGACATCGAGGCCCACATGTCAGTGAGATAGAGAGCTAACAGGGGGTTATTTAACTTAACCCGTGTTTTTAACAGCAGCGGTCCCACATGTCATGCACAAGGGTTTAATTAACTGAGTGATTAGCACCTAACCTAATGCTCCACGTCAGCTAGTGACGCCGGCGACC
>NW_021180986.1:0-2871 GCF_002162155.2 Triticum dicoccoides | reverse complement strand
CCCCCCCCCCTTTCCTTCCTCTCCTCTCTCCCTTCCTTCCCCCTCTCCTACTTGGACAAGGAAAGGGAGGGGAGTCCTACTCCCGGTAGGAGTAGGACTCCTCCTGCGCGCCTCCTACTAGGGCTGGCCGCACCCCCTTGGCTCCTTTATATACAGAGGCAGGGGGCACCCCTAGAGACACAAGTTGATCCACGTGATTTCTTTCTTAGCCGTGTGCGGTGCCTCCTTCCACCATAATCCTCGATAATATTGTAGTGGTGCTTAGGCGAAGCCCTGCGACAGTTGAACATCAAGATCATCACCGCGCCGTCGTGCTGACGGAACTCTTCCCCGACACTTTGCTGGATCGGAGTCCGGGGATCATCATCAAGCTGAACGTGTGCTGAAACTCGGAGGTGTCGTAGTTTCGGTGCTTGGATCGGTTGGATCGTGAAGACGTACGACTACATCAACCGCGTTGATATAACGCTTCCGCTGTCGGTCTACAAGGGTACGTAGATCACACTCTCCCCTCATTGCTATGCATCACCATGATCTTGCGTGTGCGTAGGAAAATTTTGAAATTACTACGTTCCCCAACAGAAGCGTTATGACAACGCGGTTGATGTAGTCGTACGTCTTCACGGCCCGACCGATCAAGCACAGAAACTACGGCACCTCCGAGTTTTAGCACATGTTCAGCTCGATGACGATCCCCGGACTCTGATCCAGCAAAGTGTCGGGGAAGAGTTCCGTCAGCACGACGGCGTGGTGACGATCTTGATGTTCTACCATCGCAGGGCTTCGCCTAAGCACCACTATAATATTATCGAGGAGTATGGTGGAAGGGGGCACCGCACACGGCTAAGAAAACGATCACGAGGATCAACTTGTGTGTCTAGAGGTGCCCCCCTGTCCCCGTATATAAAGGAGCAAGGGGGGAGGCCGGCCGGCCCTTGGGCGCGCCAAGGAGGAGGAGTCCTCCTCCTAGTAGGAGTAGGACTCCCCTCTTTCCTACTCCTACTAGGAGGGGGAAAGGAAGGGGGAGAGGGAGAAGGAAAGGGGGGCGCCGCCCCCCCTCTCCTAGTCCAATTTGGACCAGAAGGGGAGCGGGCGCGCGGCCCACCCTGGCCGCCCCTCTCTCTCTCCACTAAGGCCCATAAGGCCCATTACTTCTCCCGGGGGGTTCCAGTAACCCTCCAGCACTCCGGTTTTCTCCGAAATCACCCGGAACACTTTCGGTGTCCGAATATAGCCGTCCAATATATCAATCTTTATGTCTCGACTATTTCGAGACTCCTCGTCATGTCTGTGATCACATCTGGGACTCCGAACAAACCTCGGTACATCAAAATATATAAACTCATAATGAAACTGTCATCGTAACGTTAAGCGTGCGGACCCTACGGGTTCGAGAACAATGTAGACATGACCGAGACATGTCTCCGGTCAATAAGCAATAGAGGAACCTGGATGCTCATATTGGCTCCCACATATTCTTCGAAGATCTTTATCGGTCAGACCGCATAACAACATACTTTGTTCCCTTTGTCATCGGTATGTTACTTGCCCGAGATTCGATCATCGGTATCTCAATACCTAGTTCAATATCGTTACCGGCAAGTCTCTTTACTCGTTTCGTAATACATCATCTCGCAACTAACTCATTAGTTGCAATGCTTGCAAGGCTTATGTGATGTGCATTACCGAGAGGGCCCAGAGATACCTCTCCGACAATCGGAGTGACAAATCCTAATCTCGAAATACGCCAACCCAACATGTACCTTCGGAGACACCTATAGAGCTCCTTTATAATCACCCAGTTATGTTGTGACGTTTGGTAGCACACAAAGTGTTCCTCCGGTAAACGGGAGTTGCATAATCTCATAGTTATAGGAACATGTATAAGTCATGAAGAAAGCAATAGCAACATACTAAACGATCAAGTGCTAAGCTAACGAAATGGGTCAAGTCAATCACATCATTCTCCTAATGATGTGATCCCGTTAATCAAATGACAACTCATGTCTATGGCTAGGAAACTTAACCATCTTTGATCAACGAGCTAGTCAAGTAGAGGCATACTAGTGACACTCTGTTTGTCTATGTATTCACACATGTATTATGTTTCCGGTTAATACAATTCTAGCATGAATAATAAAGATTTATCATGAAATAAGGAAATAAATAATAACTTTATTATTGCCTCTAGGGCATATTTCCTTCAGTCTCCCACTTGCACTAGAGTCAATAATCTAGTTCACATCGCCTGATTTAACATCAATAGTTCACATCACCATGTGATTAACACCCATAGTTCACATCGTCATGTGACCAACACTCAAAGGGTTTACTAGAGTCAGTAATCTAGTTCACATCTCTATGTGATTAACACCCAAAGAGTACTAAGGTGTGATCATGTTTTGCTTGTGAGAGAAGCTTAGTCAACGGGTCTGCCAAAATTCAGATCTGTATGTATTTTGCAAATTTCTATGTCTACAATGCTCTGCATGGAGCTACTTTAGCTAATTGCTCCCACTTTCAATATGTATCCAGATGAAGACTTAGAGTCATCCGGATCAGTGCCAAAACTTGTATCGACGTAACCCTTTTACGACGAACCTTTTGTCACCTCCGTAATCGAGAAACACATCCTTATTCTAGTAAGGATAATTTCGACCACTGTCCATTGATCTACTCCTAGATCACTATTGTACTCCCTTGCCAAACTCAGTGGTAGGGTATACAATAGATCTAGTACACAGCATGGCATACTTTATAGAACCTATGGTTGAGGCATAGGGAATGACTTTCATTCTCTTTCTATTTTCTGCTATGGTCGGGTTTTGAGTCTTACTCAATTTCACACCTTGTAACACAGGCAAGAACTTT
>NW_021180985.1:0-1289 GCF_002162155.2 Triticum dicoccoides | reverse complement strand
TCATGAAAGAGCCCAAAATCGAAAATACTCGGATTATTGATGACGACACATAAACGCAACTCGGGGTTCATCAATCGTGGAAATCGCTCCGGGACCCAAGATAGTGAGCAATAGTCCATGAAACGGGCCAGAATCGGCCAAAACTGCGAGTGTTGATGACCGACACATAAACGTGCCCCGGTGTTCGTCAATCGTAGAAATCACTCCGGGGCCCCAAAATTGAGTAATATTCCAGGAAATGGGCCGAAATCGGCCAAAACTGTGATTGTAGATGACCGACACGTAAGCGCACTTCGGGGTTGGTCAATCGTTGAAATCGCTCCGGGACCCCAAAACGGCGAGTAATAGTCCATGAAACGGGCCAGCATCGACAAAAACGACAAGTGTTGATGACCGACACATAAATGCACCCCAAGGTTCGTCAATCATGGAAATCACTCTGGGAAAAACTGAGTAATACTCGAGGAAGTGGGTCAGAATCGGCCAAAACTGATATTGTTGATGACCGACATGTAAGCGCACCTTGAGGTTCAACAATCATGGAAATCACTTTGGGACCCTAAAACAGTGAGTTATAGTCCACGAAACGGGTCAGAATCGACAAAAACAACGAGTGTTGATGACCAACACGTAAACGCACCTCGGTGTTAGTCAATCATAGAAATCACTTTGGGACCCTAAAACGGTGACTAATAGTCCAAGAAACGGGCCAGAATCGGCCCAAACTGCGAGTCTTGACGACCAACATGTAAGCACATCTTGGGGTTCGACAACCATGGAAATCGCTTTGGGACCCAAAAACTGTGAGTAATAGTCCATGAAAGAGCCCAGAATCGGACAAACCTTGGATTATTGATGAACGATAGATAAACGCACCCCGTGGTTTGTCAATCATGCAAATTGGTCATGGACCCCAAATCAGTGAGTAATACTCCATGAAACAGGGCCAGAATCGGCCAAAACTGTGAGTGCTGATGACCAACACAAAAACGCACCCCGGTGATCGTCAGTCGTGGAAATCACTCCGGGACCCCAAAACTGGGTAATAGTCCAAGAAACCGGCCATAATCGGCCAAAACTGCGATTGTTGATGACCGACACGTAAGCTCTCCTTGGAGTTCAACAACCATGGATATTGCTTTCAGACCCCAAAACGTGAGTAATAGTCCACGAAACAGGTCAGGATCGACAAAAACCGTGAGTGCTGATGACCGACACGTAAACGTACCCCGGGGTTCTTCAATCGTGGAAATCTCTCTCGGACCCCAAAACAGTGAGTAATAGTCCAA
>NW_021180984.1:0-2427 GCF_002162155.2 Triticum dicoccoides | reverse complement strand
CGACCTCGGTAGCGTCAGCGTCCATAGCGCGGGCTTGGTGAAGATGAGCTCCGGCGACGCGTCGTCCTCTTCGCGCGGGGATGAGTGGGGTGGCCACCGTGGCGTCGACCTCTGTGACACCAACCTCGGTAGCGTCAGCGTCCATAGCGCGGGCTTGGTGAAGATGAGCTCCGGCGACGCGTCGTCCTCATCGCGCGGTGATGAGTGGGGTGGCCACCGTGGCGTCGACCTCCGGGGCATCGACCTGGTGACCTCGACGGTGGGCGGCGTCGTGGCGTGCTCCGCGTCGTCATCTTGGCCGAACCGTCGTGACGAGGCGAACAACAGGTTGTGATGACGACCTCTTCGTCGTTCTTTGTGGCGCTGGCTTGGTGAAGACCATCTCCGGCAACGTCGACTTCACCTTCCGGTCCGGCGGCTCCATCTCCGACGGGGGTCCGATCATGCGAACATTGCTCTTGGCAACGCTCCCGACCTGTGTGCGTGCATGCTATATGCAAAGAAGGAACAAGGAAAGGGATGGGTTAGATCAAAGTTTACGTTCGGGGAAGGTGAGCTTCGCGTCCATGTCACAGCCGCCGAGCTCCTTGTACGCCGGCCTCCTCTCTCCGTGTACGCCGGCTCGGGTACCTGCGTCTTTCCTCCTGCCGGGTAGATGCGAGCCGATGCGTGAGGGAGTTCCTCTGCAGACTTGCGTGATGAATGAATGGAGTGCTGCGTGAGTTGCCTCTCCTCTGGCCGTGCCTCCAGGCCTCCCGAGACTAGCCTTGTGTCTCTATATTTATAGGCAGAGAGAAGGGGCGCTGGCTGCGTAGGAGCCACGCCACGGCCGTTCGGCCGTTCCGATTTTCTCGTACGAGCTCGACCGATTCGGCTGCTCCCATCTTCTTGTTCAAGGGCTAGGCCGTTCTTATCTTCTCTTGGCGTCCTTATCTCCTCCGCTGGCTTTCTTGGCGCCTACACCTGTTTTAGTAGTAAAAGAAAATGTGTGTACAAACATGCATGTTACCCAAGTATGTTGGGTACTCGGAGAAGTATAATACGCGCTGGCCAGTGCGCCGGTACACGGGTATTCAGAACTGATGCGCGGACGTTCAGGTATATGTACGAGTCGACGAGACGTCAATGGGAACTGCTCCGGACCTCTACAACTGCAAGGTTAGCTAGCTACATGATCAAACACGTAGAGTGGTGTAGCTCATACTATGCATGTAATCATAGGTATATGCTAGCTGGTACGTGGGGAAACTCAACATGCATGCATGCACCGGTTAGCACGTAAATACTTAGCAATTCACCCATACAAAGATGACCACCCATCAAATAATGTGTGCAACGTCAAAAAAAAAAAATGTGTGCACGTACAAAATTAGAAAAAAAAAAAGGTGCACACCTCCCTTGATCAAACTTGCATCCACGTAACCTGCATTAACACTCAAAAGAAGAAAAAACTCCCAATAGTTAATTTAGATTAGTCACATACTAAAAAAAAAATCATGGATCCATGACCTTTTTTATTACTATTGAAAGCATTTAACTTCTCTCATGTGGTGCAAATTCACATCGAACAAATGCCCCCTCGCCAAGTTGAGTTCGAGCGCGAAGCGATCAAACTTGACTTGGTGAAAATGTTCGACCGCTAGGCGCAATTTACTTGCAGCCTTGGTGTTTTTTTTTAATTTAAAGATAACGCGGGTAGATCCTTCCGCTTTCTCAGACAGCTTGTTGGGCCATGTAGCTTCTATGGCGCCGATCAACGAAGCGATCTCAGCTTACCTCCATTCTGCAGCGCAATACCATGCTACATTTTGGAGAAGTTTTATCGACCTAGTCGCGACCGCCTAGCTGTTGCGGTGTCAGCCGACTAGATCGAAGGGTTTCACAGATTCATGCTAGCCGCACTGGCGCATTACACTGCTCCCGTGATCTTCCAGTGATGATGTAGGTGAGGCGTCAGTAGACCATCGACAACTCACTTACACCTTGGATAGTGGGTTGCCATGGCATGGCGAGGCAATTCTGATGGTATGCTGGGACGCCATCGGCCTTATGGATGATCAAGGGGGTGATATTGCCCCCAAGCTTCATTGTTGTTGGAGACGGGGTACCGGAGTGACATCGGCACCACCCTTAGGAGCATGCAAGTGTCGCCTTCCGGCGCTCACCGTTGATGTTGGTGTAGGTGATTGGTCGCCGGGATGCCGTCGGCGCCGCCATGGACGCATGGGTATTTCTGCCACCACGCGAACACGGTGTAGGTCGGTGTAGAGGTTTGACGTCGGGATATCGTCGACGTTCATGGCATACGGGTTGGTTGCCCCGGACGCCTGCGATGTTGGTTGGTGTAGAGTACTCGATGTTAGGTTGTCATTGGCAACGCCGAGAAGTACCTATTCATTGCCTGCAAAAGACGTTGGGGAAGTACAA
>NW_021180983.1:0-1213 GCF_002162155.2 Triticum dicoccoides | reverse complement strand
CCTGAAAATAATTGTGGGCATTAACTGAATTATTACAGAGGCCCTCAACTATTTTCAGAATTGTTGGAGCATTTAAAAATATTAACAGTATTTAGATGCCCCAATTCAAATACAATATGGTTTATTCAAAAATCCAAAAATGTCTTGGAAAAATATCCATCATCTCTGGATATGGTTTTCACCCTTTTCCAGTAATCATGAACATTTTTGCAAACCAATTTGGGTTCTTTGAAAATATTTTTTTTGAAGTTGAACCTATTTGCAATGCTTTGGTGCTAGGGCTTGGTCATCCCCATTTCAAATTTAAAGAAATTTAGACATGATGCATGGATGCAATGCCACTAGTTACAAGCAAGCTCTAGGGCTGTGACAACTCACCCCCACTAAACAAGAATCTCGCCCCGAGATTCAAGACGTGAGGTAAGAGGAAAAGGGAGTCACAAAACTATCACAATCTTCATGATCCAATTGCCCTTCTCGGAGATGGTGATCCATTCCATCATCTTGGTCTCGGCGTCTTGCTCTGGGAACTCCAACTAACATGACAACGAGAGGAAAGGAAAGACCCTAAAAGAATCGTTCTTCTCGAAGGTCGAACAACTCAGGATTAACCCACGGATTGAGACATAGCAACATCTCTCGAGCTGAGAGGCGAAGCACACATCCATAGGAATGGAGTGAAGCAGATGACGAAGGTTCACTAGGTAGACAACAATTTCACGCTTAAGAAGGTGGTAACGATTGTCAACGTAGCGAGGAGTTGAATTGCCATGATACCATAACGATACACCTTAGGGAAGGTGACTCGTAGAGATATCCCCTTAAGTGGCAAAAAGAATTACTTTTGATTCAGAGATCATTGAAACTCTTTAAACCAGCCTAAGGCAATTCTCGAGCGATCATTTGGAGGGGGTCGGTAGAATGGCATACTCGGACTTGGATGATGTGGATTACCTTGTTGAAGACAACGTAATGGATGAATTTGCTTACCACCGGAAATGGAAGAGACCCGTGGTAGAATGGCACATTGGCGGTGCAAGCTGGGAACAAAATGCAAATGCTGGGAATGATTCTGGTAACTGGGGAAGAACCCAACAATAGAGAGTGAATCCACTGTTGAGAAGTTATAGCATAACCGAGGAAGTTGAGAGCAAACCTAGCTAGTGCCGATGGTAACACCTAACGCTTGTGCGTGCTCTCAAGAACTTGAGCA
>NW_021180982.1:0-2551 GCF_002162155.2 Triticum dicoccoides | reverse complement strand
ACCGTAAATAAATACGTACTAGTTCTATCGTTTTCCTCTCCGAGGTGCACAATATTGAGTATACTGACTAGTCTCTTTTTGACACACATTTACTTTTTTTTGACACAGTACAGACGCAAGCGCTCATATACACGCGCATACACTCACCCCTATGAACGCACACACGCACGGCACTATCATCTTGAAATTTACGAAGTCACCATAGGCACCTCCTCGTCGACGGGTCCATAGGTGCTTGAATGCCAAGGAGGAAGAGGGTAGCGGTTCCCGAGATGTTGAACGGTCAATGATGCATCCTCAATTACATGTAGAGGGAATTAATTGGAGAAGCATACTAGAGCCAGCACGATGTGAATGCAACAGAGTTTGGACTCTCATATAATAAAGGCGCCCCACCACTCCAATCCATCTACTCCCAAGTCTCTGTGCAACACTGCTCACTCCAATCCAAGACCAAGTGACCAGAAGCCACAAGCACCTATGGAGCCGATGGACGCGAGCGGCAATCGGCTGTGCCAAATCATCCAAGGCGCCGGCCTGCGGCCCCGCACCGTGCAGCGTTTCCAGACGGTGCTGGCGACCACAGGCATCATAGCCCTCGCCGACGCCGGCTTCGCCTCTCGCATGGACGACATGATGGTCAACTCCATCCGCAAGTTCACCGCCGTCAAGAAGCCCGCGGACGACCTTGCCGTACTGCTCCAGCCCGCGCGCCCAGGCTCCTCATTGCCTGCCACCCTCATCGGCCTACATGGTGACGAACTCTTTCAAGCCCTGGTGGCCCTGCAGGTGCCAGAGGTCGCGAGGAAGAATGTGCACCTCGAGGCCGCGCTCGCCGCGCAGCGCCTCGCCATGCAAGAAACCGTCGACCTGCACATCCACGTCTATGAGGAAATCGTCTACATAGGCCACTACAAGGCAAGCGAGGACATAAAGACATTGGCCTTCTTCCAGCGGCTGGGATCTTTGGAGGCCATTGTTCAGAAGCACGTCGACCTGGCCACGAAAGCCGCTGCTACTTAGGCACCGTTCGATGGGCCGGCGCCCTGAGTCGAGGAGGTGGACATCGTCGATGGATGCATCTCTTCTTCTTGCCTCCTGTAACCAGCACTGCATCGCCTCGTGGTCTTAATGTTTTATTAGTATAGTACTCCCTCTGTTCCCAAATATAAGTCTTTCTAAAGATTACAGCAAGTAACTACTACATACGGAGCAAAATGAGTGAATCTACACTCTAAACTATGGCTTCATACATCTGTATGATGTATTCCATTTGAACTAGTATCTAAAAAGGCTTATATTTATGAACGGAGGGAGTATATGTCATTTTTTATTCCAGTCGTAACGTTTTCACTGTGAGGTGGGGCCGCAGTTGAGAAAACCCACCCCACCCACCGGGCGTCGGCCGAGTTTAGAATTAGAAGAGAGAAACGAGGGAGGAGAGCTAGCTGTAGCACAGACAGTGTTGTCAGATGGGACTCGTGTTTATAGAATAGGAGTATATTGAGCACTCGTGCCATTTTTTGAGGGAAAAATTAGTCGTATGTCTAGTACCACTAGTTGGGTGCGTGCGACCTATAGTTGTCATCACTTTAGGTCTCCTTTTCGAACCGCGGCTATGCTTCACAGTACATATTTTTTCACGCATTTATCCTCCTATATGTACTCCTAGGCTATTTCCACGTGCTCCCATTCGCCGACATGTGGGACATAAAGCATCTGGGTCGTAGTGCATGCACGACTCGGAGCATATGCCGGGGTACTTTACATTTCAGACCTCACGAATTACATGCAAACCCCCCGCAGAAGAATAAATAAATCAATGAATTACTACTCCCTCTGTCTAGGTGAGTAAGTCATCTTAGGTATTGCACCGTGACCAAGGAGGAGGGAAAACGAGAGAACTTAATATTCATTTGCTAATTAATAGCATTGCATGCAATGAACTAACCACTACATGTCGTGTTTGGTAGTCTCAAGTCATTAAAAGCATGCACAGCCCACATCTCTTATTGGTTGATATGTCAAGAAACAAGAAACGATGTAGAATTTAATGCACCGCGCCTAAGTGTTTTGGGATTATTTGGTTTTTGTAAGATGACTTACACACCTAGACGGAGGGAGTACATGAAACCGGATTATTTTCGTGGAAACCGGAGCACGTTCATTAAATTTTGGACATAACACATTTATAAAAAATGGCCGGACCTAAACCAGTCTAAGGGCCTATTTGATTTTTCCCAAAAAAGGGCCTCCTTGATTCGCAGGATACTGAAAACACAGGAATGGGGAAAGTATGATGGCGATGAACCGAGACGAGGAGAACTCTAACTCAGTTAGAGGTTAGAGTTAGATTCTAACCCTGAACTAACTCTAAACCAAAGAGGTGTATGGATGGCAGGGTTAGATTGACAATAAATGCTCTATCTCAATCATTTGACTACTTTGGACCCTATTTTTAGTCAGACTAAAATAAGTCCCTAGGATCCAAGCACCCTCTTGGTGTGGCCGGCTCTTCTGTGGCCTCCTCCCGCTCACAATTGACATAAAC
>NW_021180981.1:0-1089 GCF_002162155.2 Triticum dicoccoides | reverse complement strand
GTTTATGTCAATTGTGAGCGGGAGGAGGCCACAGAAGAGCCGGCCACACCAAGAGGGTGCTTGGATCCTAGGGACTTATTTTAGTCTGACTAAAAATAGGGTCCAAAGTAGTCAAATGATTGAGATAGAGCATTTATTGTCAATCTAACCCTGCCATCCATACACCTCTTTGGTTTAGAGTTAGTTCAGGGTTAGAATCTAACTCTAACCTCTAACTGAGTTAGAGTTCTCCTCGTCTCGGTTCATCGCCATCATACTTTCCCCATTCCTGTGTTTTCAGTATCCTGCGAATCAAGGAGGCCCTTTTTTGGGAAAAATCAAATAGGCCCTTAGACTGGTTTAGGTCCGGCCATTTTTTATAAATGTGTTATGTCCAAAATTTAATGAACGTGCTCCGGTTTCCACGAAAATAATCCGGTTTCATGTACTCCCTCCGTCTAGGTGTGTAAGTCATCTTACAAAAACCAAATAATCCCAAAACACTTAGGCGCGGTGCATTAAATTCTACATCGTTTCTTGTTTCTTGACATATCAACCAATAAGAGATGTGGGCTGTGCATGCTTTTAATGACTTGAGACTACCAAACACGACATGTAGTGGTTAGTTCATTGCATGCAATGCTATTAATTAGCAAATGAATATTAAGTTCTCTCGTTTTCCCTCCTCCTTGGTCACGGTGCACAACCTAAGATGACTTACTCACCTAGACAGAGGGAGTAGTAATTCATTGATTTATTTATTCTTCTGCGGGGGGTTTGCATGTAATTCGTGAGGTCTGAAATGTAAAGTACCCCGGCATATGCTCCGAGTCGTGCATGCACTACGACCCAGATGCTTTATGTCCCACATGTCGGCGAATGGGAGCACGTGGAAATAGCCTAGGAGTACATATAGGAGGATAAATGCGTGAAAAAATATGTACTGTGAAGCATAGCCGCGGTTCGAAAAGGAGACCTAAAGTGATGACAACTATAGGTCGCACGCACCCAACTAGTGGTACTAGACATACGACTAATTTTTCCCTCAAAAAATGGCACGAGTGCTCAATATACTCCTATTCTATAAACACGAGTCCCATCTGACAACAC
>NW_021180980.1:0-1092 GCF_002162155.2 Triticum dicoccoides | reverse complement strand
TAAAATAAGAAAGAGAGTCACGCGCGTTAGTCCACACATATTTATTCAAATCAGTTAGTTTGTATCACCAGAGGCTCAATGTATATATATATACCTCGGCGCCGGAGGTGGTTGCTACTTCCATTTGAAGATCGTCGTTTATCGACGTTTGTTCGGCATCATCTTGCTGACGGCGCCCTTCATCTTCACCGTCAAGGTTCAGATAAGAAGAGATATCATCTTCTTCTTGTCCGGTCGGCACATATAGAATATCGCCGTTTATGATGCCGAACATATGTGCTTCACCGTCTGGATCATAGTTGTCCATAATCGGGTCAGCTCTATCGTCCGCCATTATGTCAGTCCTGAAAACATGTAGTAAAAACAAATTAATTAAGTGAAGAAGGGGGGCGGTGGCGGTGGCGGTGGAGAAAGGGCGGTGGCAAAATGAGGGGGCGAGGAAGGGGTGGGAGAGGGTGTCGCGATAGAGCGCGAGACGGGGCGACAGACGACGGCGTCACGGAGAGGGAGGCGAGGAAGGGGTGGGAGAGGGTGTCGCGGTAGAGCGCGAGACGGGGCGGCAGACGACGGCGTCACGGAGAGGGAGGCGAGGACAACACACATTTATAACCCTCGCCGTCCCCTCTCGATCCCTAAAAAAAACACCGCGCGCATCACCGCCCCCCTCGCCGCCCCCTCTCCGTATATACGTTTTTTTTGTTAATTATCAAATTTTACGGTTTTTTTGTTAATTATCAAGTTTTAAGTTATTTTACCGTTTTTGTTAAACTAATTAACTAGTTAAAATTAAAAAGAACAAAAAAAATTCTCTCTCTCTCTCTCCACGATCTCGATCGCTCTCTGTAGAGCAGCGTTGAGGGCGGCGAGGCCGGCCCGAGGTGGATTGGGGGGCGGCGTTGAGGGCGGCGAGGCCGGCCGGCGGCGTTGAGGGCAGCGAGGCCGGCCGGCGGCGTTGAGGGCGGGCGAGAGGCGGCGCGGTGGGCGAGGGAGGCCGGCGGGCGGCGTACGAGGGCGAGAGGGGGCGGTGGGCGACGGCGGGCGGCGTCGAGGGCGAGGGCGACGGCGGGCGGCGTCGAGGGCGAGGGCGACGGC
>NW_021180979.1:0-2230 GCF_002162155.2 Triticum dicoccoides | reverse complement strand
GGGGGGGGGGTACAAGTGGTAAGGTTTCAGATTACAGGGGAATCAGAGGTTCTAGGTAGGGGATCCAGGCCAGTATGCCTCCCTGTTCGTGAGCTTCAGTCTACTGTCCTGGTACAATTGACTATGAAAGTAACCTTAAAGACGATCAGAATATTCTATCACAACAACCCCCTAACTGGATCATCTTTATGAAAAGAAAACCACTTGGGGTCCTTTATTTTTTGCATGAAAAATACCACTTTGAATGATCTCATCAGTTAACCATACTCTGATTTGCATCAAATGATCTCTTGAAGTTGTGGGGGCATAACCAGCTCATCCGCCCACACCAAAGAACTTATTTAATTTTGTCTCAAATTCTTCTCTTGGTTTGAAGTTGGCTGCTAAGTACAGAGAATAGGCGGAAGTAAAACCATATATACAACGATAAAAATTGAAGTTTCAGTTTATTATCTATCATTCTGATGGATAATGCTGTGCGCCATCCACAGATACTGCATAGAAGCCATCTTTGTTGTGATATGATAGGAAAGTCAATAAGCTTCTGTCCAGTGTCCACCATTTTGTGTCAAGAAGTTGTCTTCTCTCTATGCCTCATGGAGTAGTGCACAAATTGCGCCAGATTCAGTAAGCTAAGAGCAGCCATCATCCAGAAGAAATAGTCCAAGTGCCCTTCATTCAGATTATCCGGGATCCATCCAGGCGCACCACCGTGCTTCGTGGCCACCGCAACAACACTAAATACGAGTGCGTTGAAGTAAGCCGCGGACGCAACTGCAAGCTGCGAGAATGCTGCACAAAGGCTCTTCATGGTGTAAGGGGACTCATCGTAGAAGAACTCCACCATTCCGATTCCTGCGAAAACCCCAGTTGTACCTTGCATTACATATGCAGGAACTTGCCACAGAATGCTCACTGGCACAGGCACATTCTGGTCTGCCAGGCCACTGGCTTGCGCGATGGCCAGCCTTTTCATCTCAAGCATTGCTGAGTACACCATGGTCAGCATGGACAGTGCAAAGCCAATTCCAAGGCGCTGCGTCTGCGAGAAGCCCTTCGCCTTGCCGGTATAACGCCGCACGAGTGGCACTAGCACGGATTCGTAGATGAAAACCCCAATAAGGACGCTGAACACGCTGACAATAGAGAGGGAGGCAGGTGGGATTGCAAACTGGCCGACGTGGTTGTCCATGACCATCCCCTGCTCGATAAATGTCGATGCGCTCTGCCCAGCGACTGAGTAGAAGATCACGAACGACGCCCAGACGGGTAACATCCGTAGCAGTATCTTCAGCTCCTCAACTTGGGTCACTGTGCAGAGACTCCATGAACACATCGGCAACGCCGTGCATGTCTTGTCTAACGGGGGCAGCACCGCGGCAGCCTTGTCTAGAAACCTGAAGAATGCAATCACATAATTATAACTTATATATAAGAGGTAAGGTCTCGCACTTTAAGTTTACTCATAGATGCAGTTTCTAGATATCGTTTTGTAGCAAATTTTCTGACGAAAATGCCTTTTGGAGCTCGGCCTCCATGGAGGCCGGTTTTTGAAAAACACAAAATTCATGAAAATTCATACTTTTACAATTCAAAAAAATCTGAAAAAAATTACAGATATACATGGAGGCATAACACACATGTGTGTAAATTTTTGGGACGAAATACGTTGAAATGAAGGCTGTGCAAAAAAGACAAATCTGAGGCTTTTTAACACATGTTACTATTCATCCTCAAAGTTCAGAAATTTGTCTTTTTTGTGTAGGTCGCATTTCGAAGTATTTCATCTTGAATTTTTACATGCACATACATTTCATCCGTGTATAGTTGCATATTTATTTTCAGAATTTTTTGAAGTCAAAAAGTTTGAATTTTGAATTTTTCAAAAATAAAGGGCTCCATGGTGCTCGGTCACCAAAACGCCCTACTCATTTTCTGATATCTTTTGTGCTTGCAAAAAAGATGTCACACCTCACAATTGCACAAAAAGATGTCATAGCTCAATGAAATAACTTGTTTCTAAATGTCAAATTTAGACTATGGATTGATTTTAGTAATGCAATAATTGAAGTACCTGAATTGATTCGTATGCTGAATATTGTGACTTGATTCAGGTGCTGATGACGAACTGGTCGGCTCGTACAAGGACGATATATCATCTGGCAGTTGCACATGCCACTTCCTGACGGCCGCAACAAGCACCTGACAGATGCTCGTGAATGGGCTTGCT
>NW_021180978.1:0-1743 GCF_002162155.2 Triticum dicoccoides | reverse complement strand
GGAACGTCTTAAAATAAATAAAGAAAAATCCTCGCCAAAGATGAAGGCCAGGGGCCCACACCCTGCTCATGAGGGTGGGGGGCGCCCCCCCCTAGGGCGCGCCCTCCCTATCTTGTGGGCCCCCTGGTGGCTCTCCGACGTCCATCTTCTCCTATCTGAGGTCTTTCGATGAGAAAAAAATAAGAAGGAAATTTTCGGGACGAGACTCCGCCGCCACGAGGCGGAACCTTGGCGGATCCAATCTAGAGCTACGGCAGAGCTGTTCTGCCGGGGATACTTCCCTCAAGGAGGGGGAAATCATCACGATCGTCATCACCGACGCTCCTCTCATCGGGAGAGGGCAATCTCCATCAAGATCTTCACCAGCACCATCTCATCTCCAAACCCTAGTTCATCTCTTGTATCCAATTCTTGTCTCAAAGTCCGGGATTGATGCTAGTAGGTTGCTAGTAGTGTTGATTACTCCTTGTAGTTGATGCTAGTTGGTTTAATTGGTGGAAGATCATATGTTCAGATCCTATATGCATATTATTACCCCTCTGATTATGAATATGAATATGCTTTGTGAGTAATTACGTTCGTTCCTAAGGACAATGGAGAAGTCTTGCTATGAGTAGTCATGTGAATTTCGTATTCGTTTGATATTTTGATAAGATGTATGTTGTCTAGCCTTTAGTGGTGTTATGTGAACGTCGACTACATAACACTTCACCATTATTTGTTTCAGTACTTGTAGAGAATACCTTGCTGAAAACCTCTTATCATTTCCTTCTGCTCCTCGTTGGGTTCGACACTCTCACTTATCGAAAGGACTACGATAGATCCCCTATACTTGTGGGCCATCACTCCACACAGCAGGCAAGAATCTGTGTTGCACATATTAAGATGATGTCTCACATCCTCCGATGGCAACGAATGCCTTGCCAATCTCCAAAGAAAAGACTTGATCTTGCCAGCAACTTTGGTGTTCCATAGGGATGTCCAACACCTCTCTTTTCTCGCGCCATTAGAAGCCACCCCTATCTGACCTAGCAAATTATCCCTGGCCGAGGGGAGAAAAAAATGTTGCAACTTATCATCTCTCCATACTACCGAGATACTGTAAATCAACTCGCTGACGAGAGTTGGAGGATTACTGGCCAGCTAAGCTACCGACCTCATCGACGAGTCTCTCAGGATCCAATTCTCAGCCCAAACTCGTGTATTTGCACCGGTCCCAATGCGCCTGATGATGCCATGTGAGAGTGCGTCTCTTCCCTTCAAGATTGATCTCCATACTTGAGACGGATGTGATCTCAGCTCGGCATTAAGAATATCATTGTCTGGGTAATAGAGAGATTTAAGGTGACAGGCACAAAGAGAGTCAGCTACTGTTATGAGGCACCATAAGTGCCAAGGTAACAAAGCTATGTTGAACAATTCGATGTCCTAGAAACCCAAGCCGCCACACTTCTTCGGTTGAGTCATATCTCTCGAAGAACCTCAGTGTGGTTTTTGTTGCCCCACTTTACTGCACCAAAAAGCGGAAGATATTGCCCTGGTTTGTGCTCCAGAAAGGCTCTTGTCATTGTGGGATGGATGGCGAGAATGGTGTTGCTACGTGTGTAATGCTGAAAGAAGAAAAGGAGCAAGGATGTACAATCATCTCTGTATTTCACTTGTCACCGCGATCTCTCTTGCACAGCTGCTGAAGACGGAGTATGAGTTGTGTGGGCCGGCCATGGAGGAGTGGAGGACGCGGTT
>NW_021180977.1:0-1507 GCF_002162155.2 Triticum dicoccoides | reverse complement strand
CCGCAGCGCCCCCACGCCCACGCCCACGCCCTCGAACTCCGACGACAAACCCTCCCCTGCGCGCCCTAGCCCATCGCCGCCATGCGCGGCGGCGGGCTGCTCCGGGCCCTGGCGGGCAGGTTGCGCGCGGCCCTCGTCGGCCGTATCCGCTACGGCGGTGGCCGGGCCCACGGCGGAGGTGGCGGCCCGGCTGCGAGGGGAGGTCACGTGGTGAGGACCGATGTATCCACCGGCGAGAGCGGGCGGGGCTCGTACAAGGGGGAGGCTCGTACGGCGGGAGGACCAGCGAGGGCGGGCAGGGCTCGTACCAGGCGGGAGGCTCATACGGCGGGAGGACCGGCGAGGGCGGGCAGGGCTCGTACCAGGCGGGAGGCTCATACGGCGGGAGGTCCGGCGGAGACGGCGCCGGGCATGGACACGGAGGGAGCGCACGGGGTGGGCACGGCGCGCGCGGATCGGACCATGAGCAGGCCAACCGTTTTCTGGGGAGGCCTTCGGCGCCGCCTGAAGAAGGTGCGTCTCGTCTCCCATGTTCCCTGTACCCTTCTGTGCTGTCGAAGTACCTGTCGCTGCTTGCGTTCTCATATTCTCGGTTGGTTTTGAACAGACGCTTGATGAGCGTGACCTGCTGGAGAACCTCGAGGAGCTGCATTACCAAGTGGAGGTTCGTGATTGACCACTGAAGACTGCTTCATTGCGCTGCTTGTTTCTGCTATTTCCCGTTTTCCTGACGTGGCTGGAGTAACGTTGCTGTGTGTCAAATGCTGGTTGCTTGAAACTGCTACAGGCAACTTGCTGTGTTGTTTACTTGTCTGATTTATCTTAGATGATGCTTAGCTGTTATGTTCATGAAACTGGAGATTGCTTGACTGTCTATATTGGGTTGATGATCTTTGGGAGCTGGAGTACCAAATTGAGGTTCATGATTAACGACTGGAATTGCTAGAGTCATCGATGCTTTTTTTGTTTCCCTGGCTTGTCTATGCTGCTTTTGTTTTCATGATGTGTGGCTCGAGTAACGTTCTGCATGTTTACTGTTTGTCAAATGCTGGTTGCTGGAAACTGCCATAGGCAGTAGTACCTGTGTTGTTACCTGTCTGATTTATATTAGATGCTTAGCTCTTTGTTATGTTTATGAAACTGGAGATTCCTTGATTAATTGGGTTGATGATCTTTAGGAGCTGGAGTACCAAGTTGAGGTTCATGATTAACCACAAGAATTGCTTGATTGCTATTATATTGGGTCATTGGTGGTATTTTTCTTTCCCTGATTTGTCTCCTGGAGCATAATGGCACTGACGCTGGAGTGTATGTTATGAAATGATGTAAACTGCTATACTTGTAACTGGTCGTTATGCTTCGGGAAGGTGATTTTATCTTAGATGCTTAGTTGTTTCTTATGTTTTATTAGTATGAGACTGGAGATTGATTTTGGGTTGAGGGTCTTCGGGAGCTTGAATACAAAGTTGAGGTTCGTCATGAACCATGGAGTTTACTTGATTGTCTT
>NW_021180976.1:0-1307 GCF_002162155.2 Triticum dicoccoides | reverse complement strand
AGCCACTTCGCCTGAGGCAACCCTGCCGGGCAAAGTGCACTACACCCACCACCACCTTTTCCACCATCAATCCGTCAAAGCAGGAGTAGGGTTTTACGCCTCACGGCGGCCCGAACCTGGGTAAAATTGCATGTGTGATCCCCGGTGCTTTGCGTGACGCTTCTACGGTATTTGTGCAACGTGCCCATCCCCCCACCGAACCAAAAGGGGCTCGCAGCCCCATAGGTGGCCGTGGTTTCCCGCGACAACGTCACCCCCAAACGTCTATCTCCCTAGTTATGTGGTTCTCGCACACTCATCTCACACACCACCCCCACAGCAAACAAGCAGACTTTGTCTCCTGGTGCACCAGTCTCCTCTCTCTATCTCTCACACATGCGGACCCGCCATAGTTCCTTCCCTATATACATATATGTCGTGACTCTTTCCATAGCTCCCTAATGTATCATCTTTCTCAATCTCGCACGTTGTTCTTTACACCATCTATTCTAGATCTCTCATGAAGTCCCTATCACACACACGATGACTCGCTTCCCTTGCGTCTCCATACATAGGCCACTTTTGAACAACATCAACGTTGTCTCCCTATATATACGCCACTTCTGCACACAAATGACCCCTCTCTCTCCCCCTCTCTTTCTCTCTCTCTCCCTCGCTAGCTCTCTCTCTCTATCTCTCCCTATCTATCTCTCTCTCTCTCTCTCTCTCTAGCTCTCACACACTTCTCCCACACACACTCGATGTCTCTTCCAAATAGTCTACTCCTCGCCTACACCCATGCTATCCCTCTACTACACATGCCTTTGTCTCTCTTTGACACAAATGTCACACCATTCCCCCTTCCCTATACTAGGTTTACATCATTAGTGGTCTCTCTTCTCCAAATACACACACTCCCTCTCTCTCACAACATGCGTGCACAAACACACACATGCACGCACAAACATCCATCTATCTGGATCCTTCTTTTAAGACACACACCCTTGCATATTCTCCCAACTCTAGGTATGTATATATCCACCCCTCTCTCTAGCTCAGATGCACACCAAAATTCTCCATCTCTCTAACTCACACATCTCTCCCCATGTCCGCATGTGTATCTCACATACTCACTCTCTGATTATGTCTATGTGTCTCCATGTTACACAACGCAAAGCCCCATGCACATGTCTCTCTCTATCCTCCATGCAGAGACACAAAGAATCTCTTATCATTACCTCAGTCTCTACACATATCACACACGCATGCTATCTCTCTCTCTCTCGCACATGCACTCAACAAAGGATTTCCTATGAATAACTTACCGT
>NW_021180975.1:0-999 GCF_002162155.2 Triticum dicoccoides | reverse complement strand
GATCAAATGGCCAACGTAGTCCTCAACTTCAACGCGTTCCTAGAGAAAACCAAGCTGAAAGACGATGGCAGCAACTATACGGACTGGGTCCGGAACCTGAGGATCATCCTCATAGCTGCCAAGAAAGATTATGTCCTACAAGCACCGCTAGGTGATGCACCTGTTCTCCCTGCGGAACAAGACGTTATGAACGCTTGGCAGGCACGTTCCGATGACTACTCCCTCGTTCAGTGCGGCATGCTTTACAGCCTAGAGCCGGGGCTCCAAAAGCGTTTTGAGAGACATGGAGCATATGAGATGTTCGAAGAGCTGAAAATGGTTTTCCAAGCTCATGCCCGGGTTGAGAGATATGAAGTCTCCGACAAATTCTTCAGCTGTAAGATGGAGGAAAACAGTTCTGTCAGTGAGCACATACTCACTATGTCTGGGTTGCATAACCGCTTGACTCAGCTAGGAGTTAATCTCCCGGATGATGCGGTCATTGACAGAATCCTCCAGTCGCTTCCACCAAGCTACAAGAGCTTTGTGATGAACTTCAATATTCAGGGGATGGAAAAGACCATTCCTGAAGTATTTGCTATGCTGAAATCAGCGGAGGTAGAAGTCAGAAAGGAACATCAAGTGTTGATGATCAATAAAACCACTAAGTTCAAGAAGGGCAAGGGTAAAAAGAACTTCAAGAAGGACGGCAAGGTAGTTGCCGCGCCCAGCAAGCAAGCTGCCGGGAAGAAGCCAAAGAATGGACCCAAGCCCGAGACTGAGTGTTTTTATTGCAAGGAAAGTGGTCACTGGAAGCGGAACTGCCCCAAATACTTAGCAGACAAGAAGGCCGGCAAAACCAAAGGTATATTTGATATACATGTAATTGATGTGTACCTTACCAGTAATCGTAGTAACTCCTGGGTATTTGATACCGGTGCCGTTGCTCATATTTGTAACACACAACAGGAGCTGCGGAATAAACGGAGACTGGCGAAGGACGAGGTGACGATGCGCGTC
>NW_021180974.1:0-1235 GCF_002162155.2 Triticum dicoccoides | reverse complement strand
ATATATATATATATATATATATATATATATATATATATATGAACATATACATAAATTGACAAAAAAAATCTATGAACAAAAAAACATACATCAATGCATACGTATCCATATATCATACATACACCTGCATATATATACATATACATACAACATCCATATATACATACATCAATAAACAAAAAAGTGTATGAAAAAAGCAGCACAGAGAGCAGGTCGGCCGGGGTTGCGGCGGCGGCACGCGGCAGAGGGCGGCCACGTCGAGGTAGGGGTGGCGCGGCGCAGAGACGACGTCGGGGTGGCACGGGATGGCGTCGGTGGCAGGGCGACGACGGTGACGGGCGCGAGCAACGGTGCAGAGGGCGGCGTCGGCGGCGGGACAATGAGGAACTGATACAAAAATTTCACAAGTGCTGCTTATATAGACGAAGCATTGGTCCCTGTTGGTGGCTAGAACTGGGACCAATGCCCCCCCTTTAGTCCCGGTTGGTGCTACCAACCGGGACCAAAGGTCTCTTTTCAGCAGCCCAAAGGGCGGGAAGCAGAGGCCTTTGGTCCCGGTTGGTGCCACAATCGGGACCAAAGGCCTTGTGCTCCCCGTGGCCAAAACTTTAGTCCCACCTCGCTAGTTGAGAGGGGCGCGCAGTGGTTTATAAGCCCCACTGCCGCACCCCTCTCGAGCTCCTCTCAATTGCAGGCTTACGGACCTAATTGTCACTGCTATGCCTGTTGGGCCTACTGGGACTTCTGCGGCCCTGAATCCTGGCCCATGGTAGGGTTTCTAGTCGTATTCAAGTCGTAGTGGCCTAGTAGGAGGCATTTTTTCCACCAGCTTTTCTTATGTTTTTTGCATTATTTATTTTCTTTTGTTTTTTGCTTTAATTTTTAGTTCCTTTTTCTTTTAGGTAATAAAAATTATAAACTTTCTGTAGTGCCATTTGTTTTCCAATTTGAATAGTTTAAATTTATTTTTTTTGAAATTTGTGTGAATCACTAGTTTTTCAATAACTGTACTATAGTATATTCAAAAACATAGTTCGTTATTTTAGTTTCTAACAATTTTTTTTATGATAATTCTTTTTGCTATTATAGTTTATAACAAAAAATTTCTTTATAAAAATTCTTAATTCTTTTAATGTTTTGAACAGAAAATACTTTGATAATTTTAATTGCATAAATTTTATATAATTTTATTTTCAATAATACTAGAGGTTTTATAAAAGTTTATTTTGTTTTTA
>NW_021180973.1:0-766 GCF_002162155.2 Triticum dicoccoides | reverse complement strand
AGTGCATCCAGTTTTTGCCGTAAGCCTCTGTGATTTCTTGCACATGCTATGTGGGTGAAATGATGATACCATGCGAACTTGGAACCTTTTCAGAGTTCATTTCAAATGCTTTTCAATTTCATGGTCTTATAGCTCAAAATAATCAGTTAATGCATGAAAAATAACAAATGAAGTCGGAAAGGGTTGTAAATTGATGATACGACTTTGAATGGTGCATTTTGAACATATACAAACTATGGAGTTCAAATAAGTTCAAAAAAATGAAATCCCTTTGTAACAGACGAGTTTCCATATGAAACCCTGATACTTCGAAGGAGATTTTCTGTTTTGTACACAAAGTGCATCCAGTTTTTGCCATAAGCCTCTATACTTTCTTGCACATGCTATGTGGGTGAAATGATGATACCATGCCAACTTGGAACCTTTTCAGAGTTCATGTCAAATGCTTTTCAATTTCATGGTCTTATAGCTCAAAATAATCGGCAAATGCTTGAAAAATAACAAATGACGTCGGAAAGGGTTGTAAATCGATGATGTGGCTTTGAATGGTGAATTTTGAACATAGAAAAACTATGGAGTTCGAATAAGTTCAAAAAAATGAAATCCCTTTGTAACAGATGAATTTCCGTATGAAACCCTAATACTTCAAAGGAGATTGTCTGTTTTGTACACGAAGTGCATCCAGTTTTTGCCGTAAGCCTATGTACTTTCTTGCACATGCTATGTGGGTGAAATGATGATACCATGCCAACTTGGAACCTTTTCA
>NW_021180971.1:0-1569 GCF_002162155.2 Triticum dicoccoides | reverse complement strand
GGTCATTTTTGAGCTATCCTAGGTTAAATAGGTCATTTTGGAGCGAATTAAGCTTATTATGTAATTTTTGAGCTAGCTAAGCATATTGAGTCATTTTGGAGGAAAAAATGCTAAGTATAGGTCATTTTAGAGCTAGCCTAGGTTAAATAGGTCATTTTGAAGCTAGCTAAGCATATGAAGTCATTTAGGACATAAAATATGTCATTTCTTAAGCATATTATATCATTTCAGAGCTAGCTAAGCATATTAAGTAATTTTCGAGGAAAAAATGCTAAGTATAGGTCATTTTAGAGCTATCCTAGGTTAAATAGGTCATTTTGGAGCTAAGTAAGGTTATTATGTCATTTTGGAGCTAGCTAAGCATATGAAGTCATTTAGGAGCTAAAATATTTCATTTCTTAAGCATATTATGTCATTTTAGAGCTAGTTAAGCATATTAAGTCATTTGGGAGGAAAAGATGCTAAGTATAGGTCATTTTAGAGATATCCTAGGTTAAATAGGTCATTTTGAAGCTAGCTAAGCATATTAAGTCATTTTGGAGGAAAACAATGCTAAGTATAGGTCATTTTAGAGCTATCCTAGGTTAAATAGGTCATTTTGGAGCTAATCAAGCTTATTATGTAATTTTTGAGCTAGCTAAGCATATGGAGTCATTTTGGAGGAAAAAATGCTAAGTATAGGTCATTTTAGAGCTATCCTAGGTTAAATAGGTCATTTTAGAGCTAAGTAAGTTTATTATGTCATTTTGGAGCTAGCTAAGCATGTGAAGTCATTTAGGAGCTAAACTATGTCATTTCTTAAGCATATTATGTCAGTTTAGAGCTAGTTAAGCAGATTAAGTAATTTTGGAGGAAAAGATGCTAAGTATAGGTCATTTTAGAGCTATGCTAGGTTAAATAGGTCATTTTGAAGCTAGTTAAGCATATTAAGTCATTTCGGAGGAAAAAATGCTAAGTATAGGTCATTTTAGAGCTATGCTAGGTTAAATAGGTCATTTTGGAGCTAATTAAGCTTATTATGTAATTTTTGAGCTAGCTAAGCATATTGAGTCATTTTGCAGGAAACAATGCTAAGTATAGGTCATTTTAGAGCTATCCTAGGTTAAATAGGTCATTTTAGAGCTAAGTAAGGTTATTATGTCATTTTGGAGCTGGCTAAGCATGTGAAGTCATTTAGGAGCTAAACTATGTCATTTCTTAAGCATATTATGTCATTTTAGAGCTAGTTAAGCAGATTAAGTAATTTTGGAGGAAAAGATGCTAAGTATAGGTCATTTTAGAGCTATCCTAGGTTAAATGTGTCATTTTAGAGCTAAGTAAGGTTATTATGTCATTTTGAAGCTAGCTAAGCATGTGAAGTCATTTAGGAGCTAAACTATGTCATTTCTTAAGCTTATTATGTCATTTTAGAGCTAGTTATGCACATTAAGTAATTTTGGAGGAAAAAATGCTAAGTATAGGTCATTTTAGAGCTATCCTAGGTTAAATAGGTCATTTTGAAGCTAGCTAAGCATATTAAGTAATTTTGGAGGAAAAAATGCTAAGTATAGGTCATTTTAGAGCTATCCT
>NW_021180970.1:0-1183 GCF_002162155.2 Triticum dicoccoides | reverse complement strand
CACTCGCAGTTTTGGCCGTTTCTGGCCCGTTTCATGGACTATTACTCACTGTTTTGGGGTCCCGGAGTGATTTCCTTGATTAACAAACCCCGGGGTGTGTTTACGTGTCGGTCATAAACACTCGTGGTTTTTGTCGATTCTGACACGTTTTGTGGACTATTACTCACCGTTTTGGGGTACCGAAGCGATTTCCATAGTTGTTGAACCCGAAGGTGCGCTTACATGTAGGTCATCAACAATCGCAGTTTGGGCCGATTTTGGCCCATTTCTTGGACTATTACTTAGTTTCGGGGGTCCCGGAGTGATTTCCATGATTTACGAACCCCGTCGTGTGTTTACGTGCCGGTTATCAACACTCACAATTTTGGCCGATTCTGGTCCGTTTCGTGCACTATTACTCACCGCTTTGGGGTCCCAGAGCGATTTCCATGGTTGTTGAACTCCAAGGTGCAGTTACTGTCTGTCATCAACATTCATAGTTTTTGCCGATTCTGGCCTGTTTCTTCGACTATTACTCCGTTTTGGCGTCCCGGTGTGCTTTCCATGATTGACGAACACCGGGGTGCGTTTATGTGTCGGTTAGCAACACTCACATTTTGGGCCGATTCTGGCCCGTTTCATGAACTATTACTCACCGTTTTGGGGCCCCAAAGCGATGTCCATGGTTCTTTAACCCCATGGTGCGCTTATGTGTCGGTCATCAACACACGATTTTGGTCGACTCTGGTCCGCTTCGTGCACTATTACTCACCGTTTTGGCGTCCCAGAGCGACTTCCATGATTGACAATTCCCGGGGTGCGTTTGCGTGTGTGTCCTCAATACTCACAGTTTTGGCCAATTCTGACGCGATTCGTGGACTATTACTCAACATTTAGGGGTCCCGAAGTGATTTCCATAGTTGTTGAACCCCAAAATGCGTTTAGGTGTCGGTCATGAACACTCACAGTTTTGGACGATTCTGGCCCGTTTCGTGGACTATTACTCACTGTTTTGGGGTCCCGGTCTGACTTGCACAATTAACAAACCCCGGGGTGAGTTTACGTGTCGATCATCAACACTCGCAGTTTCGGCCGATTCTGGCTTGTTTTGTGGCACTCGCAGTTTTGGCCGTTTCTGGCCCGTTTCATGGACTATTACTCACTGTTTTGGGGTCCCGGAGTGATTTCCTTGATTAACAAACCC
>NW_021180969.1:0-907 GCF_002162155.2 Triticum dicoccoides | reverse complement strand
GCCGCCGTGGCACCCTTTTCCTTCCGCCATGGCGACAAATGCTCCTTATCATCTTCATGTCAACATTTTCATAAAATTGCATAAAACTTGTATATGTCATCCGCATCATGATAACAACATTTAAAATGTTTAAACTTGTTGTTGCATTAAATTGCTAAATGCATATGGGGAATTACCGGATTTGTTGTTTTTATATCCGGCCCCATTTAAATTGTTTAGATGGTATAGTTTATATTATGCTTCACCTCTTGCCATGTTTAACAACAGTTAATATTGTTGGGTAGCTTAAACGAGAGATAACTAAATAATTGATGTGGTGTTCCGTCAACATGCACCTCGTTGCATATTGAGCTCCACTTAACTTGTAGTATTGTTTGTTGCACTTTGCCATGCTATGCCTCATTAAACCGGACATGCATCATACTTGATTGTGCATCATGCCATGTTGATGTGCTGGTTGTTTACCATGTTGTTTGTTTCTTTCCGGGTTGCTTCTCTCGTTAGCTTCGGTTTCGTTCCGGAGTTGTGAGGATCCGTTCGTCTACGACCGTTTGTCTTCTTCTTGGATTCGTTCTTCTTCCTTGCGGGATCTCAGGCAAGATGACCATACCCTCGAAATCACTTCTATCTTTGCTTGCTTAGTTGCTCGCTCTTTTGCTTGCCTATGCTGCGATACCTACCACTTGCTTGTCATGCCTCCCATATTGTTGAACCAAGCCTCTAACCCACCTTGTCCTAGCAAACCGTTGTTTGGCTATGTTACCGCTTTGCTCAGCCCCTCTTATAGCGTTGTTAGTTGCAGGTGAAGATTGAAGTTTGTTCCTTGTTGGAACATGGAGATGTTGTTCCTTGTTGGAACATGTTTACTTGTTGGGATATCACAATATATCTTATTTAATTAATGCAT
>NW_021180968.1:0-1175 GCF_002162155.2 Triticum dicoccoides | reverse complement strand
CTGGGGCGCACCGAAGTGCTCACACCCACCCATCGTCTGCCTCGAGCCCCCTCTCACGCCTCCTCCCTCCATGCCGCTGCCTGGGATGCCGCCTGTCTGAAGGGCGGCGGCAACGCCCGCGCCGGCTTCTCCACTGACGCTGCTGCGGGGCAGCGGCGGCCGGTGAGTGCTTCGAGGGAACATCATGTGGCGGCGGTGACGGGCGGACTCGATCAGGATCCTTGGGGCCACGCGAACCATCTCTCGTGTAGCTGCTGATGGAGTCATGTACCTAGGGTAGGGTCATAGACCTGATCTAAATACCCTACCCAAGGACACCCTTAGAAGAGATCACCTTCCAGTCGACCTACGAGGACTTCACTCGACGGACTTGAAGGACTCGACCATGAAGGCTCACTCGACCACCAGAAGGTCAAGAAGCACTCTGCACTGCAACGGTCTGTAATTAAGTAGACTTTATGGTAGTTAAGACACTTTATGTGGGGCGTTACCAGTAACGCCCCAGACTTAATGTACTTTAAACCCTTCATTACGTGGGCTAGCAGGGGTCCTGGCGCACTCTATATAAGCCACCCCCCGCCACAGGCAGAAGGGTTCGCACCCCTGTAATCCATATACACATAATCCACTCGACCGCCTCCGGGCTCCGAGACGTAGGGCTTTTACTTCCTCCGAGAAGGGCCTGAACTCGTACATCTCCTGTGTTTACAACCTCTCCATAGCTAGGACCTTGCCTCTCCATACCTACCCCCCACTCTACTGTCAGACTTAGAACCACGACAGTTGGCGCCCACCGTGGGGCAGGTGTTTTAGCGATTTTTTGGAGAAGTTGCGATTCTTCCGAGTACTTTCATCATGGTTGCTGCTGGAGTTTTGGTCGAGGGCCGCGAGATCCGTCTCGGCGCTCTCACCTTCATCGCCGATGACTCCGCTTGGCTCTAGGAGGCTCCACTCGACGTTGATGCGCTCCCCGTCCGCGGTGCGACGCATTTTCGCGCATGTGTCCGTGGCATTCTGCTGCGACAACCGTCGACCCCGTATCGGTCGACTCCTCTATCGGTCGCCCTCCCGGTCTCCCACCAGCGCAAGCGCTCTGGTCGGTCGAGGCTCCAGCGGTGGGTGAAGCACGCGGTGGCTCGCCAGACGGCCACCGCCCAAGTTGCGGCAATCGAGCC
>NW_021180967.1:0-2545 GCF_002162155.2 Triticum dicoccoides | reverse complement strand
AAAACTTGGGGGACAAAAAATATCATCTTCATCAAACATAGCTTCCCCAAGCTTGTGGCTTTGCATATCATTAGCATCATGGATATTCAAGGAATTCATACTAACAACATTGCAATCATGCTCATCATTCAAATATTTAGTGCCAAACATTCTAATGCATTCTTCTTCTAGCACTTTGGCACAATTTTCCTTTCCATCATACTCACGAAAGATATTAAAAAGATGAAGCGTATGAGGCAAACTCAATTCCATTTTTGGTAGTTTTCTTTTATAAACTAAACTAGTGATAAAACAAGAAACTAAAAGATTCGATTGCAAGATCTAAAGATATACCTTCAAGCGCTAACCTCCCTGGCAACGGCACCAGAAAAGAGCTTGATGTCTACTACACAACCTTCTTCTTTTAGACGTTGTTGGGCCTCCAAGTGTAGAGGTTTATAGGAAAGTAGCAAATTTCCCTCAAGTGGATGACCTAAGGTTTATCAATCCGTGGGAGGAGTAGGATGAAGATGGTCTCTCTCAAACCACCCTGTAACCAAATAACAAAGAGTCTCTCGTGTCCCCAACACACCCAATACAATGGTGAATTGTATAGGTGCACTAGTTCGGCGAAGAGATGGTGATACAAGTGGTATATGGATGGTAGATATAGGTTTTTGTAATATGAAAAATATAAAAACAGCAAGGTAACTAACGATAAAAGTGAGCACAAACGGTATTGCAATGCGTTGAAACAAGGCCTAGGGTTCATACTTTCACTAATGCAAGTTCTCTCAACAATAATAACATAATTGGATCATATAACTATCCCTCAACATGCAACAAAGAGTCACTCCAAAGTCACTAATAGCGGAGAACAAACGAAGAGATTATGGTAGGGTACGAAACCACCTCAAAGTTATCCTTTCTGATCGATTTGTTCAAGAGTCCGTAGTAAAATAACACGAATCTATTCTTTCCATTCAATCTATCCTAGAGTTCGTACTAGAATAACACCTAAGACACAAATCAACCAAAACCCTAATGTCACATAGATACTCCAATGTCACCTCAAGTATCTGTGGGTATGATTATACGATATGCATCACACAATGTCAGATTCATCTATTCAAACCAACACAAAGTTCTTCAAAGAGTGCCCCAAAGATTCTACCGGAGAGTCAAGACGAAAACGTGTGCCAACCCCTATGCATAGGTTCATGGGCGGAACCCGCAAGTTGATCACCAAAACATACATCAAGTGGATCAATATAATACCCCATTGTCACCACGGGTATCCCACGCAAGACATACATCAAGTGTTCTCAAATCCTTAAAGACTCAATCCGATAAGATAACTTCAAAGGGAAAACTCAATCCATTACAAGAGAGTAGAGGGGGAGAAACATCATAACATCCAACTATAATAGCAAAGCTCGCGATACATCAAGATCGTATCACCTCAACAACACGAGAGAGAGAGAGAGAGAGAGAGAGAGAGAGAGAGATTAAACACTTAGCTACTGGTACATACCCTCAGCCCCAAGGGAGAGCTACTCCCTCCTCGTCATGGAGAACACCAGGGTGATGAAGATGGCCACCAGAGAGGGATTGCCCCCTCCGGCAGGGTGCCGGAACGGGTCTAGATTGGTTTTCGTTGGCTACGGAGGCTTCTGGCGGCGGAACTCCCGATCTATTGTGCTCCCCGAAGTTTTTAGGGTATATGGGTATATATAGGAGGAAGAAGTACATCGGTGGACCTCCGGGCTGTCCACGAGGCAGGGGGCGCGCCCAGGGGGGTGGGTGCACCCCCCACCCTCGTGGGTAGCCCGAGACTCTTTTGGTCCATCTCCGATACTCCGTGGGCTTCTTCTGGTCCAAAAAATAAGTTCCGTGAAGTTTCAGATCAATTGGACTCTGTTTGATTTTCCTTTTCTGCAATACTCTAAAACAAGGAAAAAAACAGAAACTGGCACTGGGCTCTAGGCTAATAGGTTAGTCCCAAAAATGATATAAAATAGCATATAAATGCATATAAAACATCCAAGGTTGATAATATAATAGCATGAAACAATAAAAAATTATAGATACGTTGGGGACGTATCAAAAAGCATGATGCAAAATGGACGTACCAACTCCCCCAGCTTAGACCTCGCTTGTCCTCAAGCGGAAGCCGACATAAAAAAATATGACCACATGTTTAGAGATAGAGGTGTCGATAAAATAAAATACGGACATGAGGGCATCATGATCATTCTTATAACAACAACATATACATATATTGTCATATGATCTCTTATGCTAAAGTAACCATTCAATCACAATTTCAAGTATGAATCAAAAACTTCATTGAGAACCAACAAACTATAATCTCAGTCATTGAAGCAATTGCAATTTATCATAACATAGGAAAGAGTCAATATAAGAGCTTTTCAGCAAGACCACATACTCAACCATCATTTAGTCTTTCACAATTGCTAACACTCACACAATATTTATGGGTATGAAGTTTTAATCGGACACATAGAAATATAGGGGCTTATAGTTTTGCCTCCCAACCTTTTAC
>NW_021180966.1:0-864 GCF_002162155.2 Triticum dicoccoides | reverse complement strand
GGTAATACACATCACATAAGCCTTGCAAGCATTACAACTAATATGTTAGTTGTGAGATGATGTATTACGGAACGAGTAAAGAGACTTGCCGGTAACGAGATTGAACTAGGTATTGGATACCGACGATCGAATCTCGGGCAAGTAACATACCGATGACAAAGGGAACAACGTATGTTGTTATGCGGTCTGACCGATAAAGATCTTCGTAGAATATGTAGGAGCCAATATGGGCATCCAGGTCCCGCTATTGGTTATTGACCAGAGACGTGTCTCGGTCATGTCTACATTGTTCTCGAACCCGTAGGGTCCGCACGCTTAAGGTTACGATGACAGTTATATTATGAGTTTATGCATTTTGATGTACCGAAGGTTGTTCGGAGTCCCGGATGTGATCACGGAAATGACGAGGAGTCTCGAAATGGTCGAGACATAAAGATTGATATATTGGAAGCCTATGTTTGGACATCGGAAGTGTTCCGGGTGAAATCGGGATTTTACCGGAATACCGGGAGGGTTACCGGAACCCCCCGGGAGCTATTTGGGCCATAGTGGGCCTTAGTGGAAAAGAGAAGGGGCTGCCCTAGATGGGCTGCGCCCCCCCCCCCTTCCCCTAGTCCTATTAGGACTAGGAGAGGTGGCCAGCCCCCTCCTCCTCTTTTCCCCTCCGAGGAATCCTAGTTGGACTAGGATTGGAGGGGGAATCCTACTCCCAGAGGGAGTAGGACTCTCCTGCGCCTCCCCCCCCTTGGCCGGCCAGCCTCCCCTCCTCTCCTCCTTTATATACGGAGGCAGGGGCACCTCTAAACACACAAGTTGACACAAGTTGATCCACGTGATCGATTCCTTAGCCGTGTGCGGTGCCCC
>NW_021180965.1:0-1084 GCF_002162155.2 Triticum dicoccoides | reverse complement strand
GGGGTCGGCTCGATGGGTTATGGAGGACGGGGCGGCTTGATGGAGAAGGAGAGATGTCGGGCCGGCTGGAGGGAGAAGAAGAGAGGCCGGGCCGGTGGTAGCAAGTGTGGCGGGGTTGCCGTCGATGACTGGGACGGAGCGGGTGGGGAGGCACACGAGAGAGAGAGAGAGAGAGAGAGAGAGAGAGAGAGCGCGTGCGTGGATAAGGGAGAGAGAAGTAGGTCGGGTCGGCTGGGAGCCTGGGAGAGAGAACGTGGTGAGGGGCATGGGAGATAGAACGTGGTGGGGGCGTGGGAGACAGATCAGGGAGAGACATGCGGTGCCGATAGTGCCACCTCATCGATCCAAGAGATCGATCCGCGAGCTGCGTTTCTTCTTTGCCGTCTGCGCATTTTATTACAGACGGCAAAGTATGTCTTTGCTGTCTGCCGTTTTTATTGTAGACGGTAAAGAACATTGTCGTCTACGGTTTTTTCTACAGACGGTAAAATAAAAACTTTGTTGTCTGTAATCAAAACCGCACAGGGCAAAGTAAGTCTTTGCTCCTACTTTGCCGTTTGTAATAAAGACCGCAGACGGCAAATATATTTTTGCCATCAGTCATTCTTTGCCGTCTGCTGATGATGGCAAACCATTTCTTTGCCGTCCGCCCGACGAAAAGCTGACGGCAAAGACATCGCCTGACGGCAAATTAGCCGTTCCATGTAGTTTGTAGGTTGATCTGGCCCCTCTCATCCGTGAACAGGCGGCTGTTGCCGGCCTCGTGCCGATCTCGAGACAAAGCCATGGTGGGGAGGCTATAAGGAGAGATGGGGGCTACACAGGCGGTCTGCCCTCCCATCACGTGCACAAGGGTGCTAGGAATGGATGTGTTCCCGTCCTCCTCGTCCCTCTTTCCCCTACCTGGTGCTTCTTGACTCAGGATCAGGCGTTCTTCGGGGCAGGAGAGTCACTGGAGACACCAGCAGGCTAGGGGTCTACTTGTAGGTACAGAGCCCATGCCTTGGGATGCTGTCGGATGTGTCTGAATGCAGGGCGGCGGCCATGGTGGTTGGAGCGGCTATGAGCGTGGGTGGAGTTCATG
>NW_021180964.1:0-1058 GCF_002162155.2 Triticum dicoccoides | reverse complement strand
TTTTTTTTCTTTATCTTCTTTTTCTTCCTCTTTCCAAGACAAACTAGATAAGATGCAGATTCGATCAGGCGAAGATGTGAGTGACCTCAACTATGATTATGACAATAAACAGTGCGTAGCACATGGTGGAAATTGGTGGATGGGATGGTGGACAGCGGATGGGATAATGATGCAGCGGCTGCGTGACTAATGTGAACAGAACTCGAAACTCTAAAGGAACTAGACACTAAGACCAGCAACTCGACACGGCGATGCAACCGATAATTCAATAATGCAAACAATGAAAAGAAAATTGCAAAGGCTCAGTTTGGCTAGGACAAAGGATGAATAGATCTAACTTTTGTTTTGTGGCTTTTTCTTGGACAATAGGTAAGAAAGTAAATCTAATCTAGGAAAACTGGAAATTCTCACCGAGCAACCTGAAAACTGATACCACTTGATAGAGGTGAGGTTCCCGATCTTTCGATGAGATGATAACTATCGATTTGGTGGAGACGACTTTGACGATCCGACTACAAACGTGCACGACGTTGCGCCTTAGCAATCGCTAAACCAATCTCCTGAGGTTACTGACGATGCCGAAAGCACGGTCAGCCTGACCACGAAGGCCTATTCCTGCAAGCAATCGAAGAACGAGCAAGAATATGATAAAGCAATCTGAATATTGTAAATATATATGAGGTATTGATAATGGTGGGGATCCGGAAGCGGTCTTGGTCTGGTCGTTGGACACAAACGAAGTACACGAAGTTGCAATGGCTAACTTTTAACTAAACAAATCCCAAGGAAAAGCTACTAGATGGATCTACTTATATAGGAGCAAGGGGTGGCAGCCAAGGAGGTGGGAGGACGTCCCAAGGCAGCCTAAAACTAAATCTAGGTCGTACAAGGCCAATGGGCCCAAGTGGAGGTGATGTAACACCTTTGGACTTGTAGTTTGACTCGGATTCTGCTGCAGCATCAGATTGTTTCGTCCACAACTCAACGCTCCGGACGAATTTGAAGGTGATTCCAATTGGGTTGGAAAGTGCACGAAATCTAGTTTCCAAAAAAAAAAA
>NW_021180963.1:0-1222 GCF_002162155.2 Triticum dicoccoides | reverse complement strand
AAGGTACGGGTCTCACGACCCAACATTCAAGTCATACAGTCATACAAACCAGCAGCGGAAGTAACTTGTCTGAGTACAGACAACTAGTAAAATAAAAGAGGCTTGGAAAGCCTGGCTATACTACGTGGTCCTTCACAAGCTCAGGGTCACCACCTGGGTCTTTAGCCTACTCGTTGATGTCAACGTCTACATAGAACCCATCAGAAGGGGTTGCAGCGTCTTCTGTAAAAATGTAGATTATAGCAACATGAGTACAAAGGTACTCAGCAAGACTTACATCAGATCCTACATACATGCATATTATCAAGAAGGGTTGGTGGAGTTATTGCAGCAAGCCAGCTTTGACTCTTGGCTAGACTATCCTACGATACTTCAACTTGAAATGGTTTTGCGCACACGAGTCCACTACTCTCCACTTCAATACACTACCGAGGATCCGCCTCCGTCTTCCTACGGAAGAGCCATCCTCGGCACTCACACTTATCTTGAGGCTTTTAGCAGTTTCCATTTACTTGTCTATGAACTGTATAGGCAACCAAGTAGTCCTTTACCGCGGACGCGGCTATTCGAATAGATTAGGATAACCCTGCAGGGGTGTACTTCTTCATACATGTTTCCACCACTTAGCATCTGCACACGACATGTGCTCGGCAGACTTCAAGCGAAAGCCGACGTGGGTGTAGACCAATACCTACCTAAACACTTAAGCCTCTAGTCCAGGTTTATCGCCTATTCAGGTTCCATCCGCAGGGAGTCCGGCCGAGGTTTCCCATACGGCCCCGAACGATGTGAACAGGGTTCCCGAGATACCTAACGGGTATTCGATACACCGTGCCACGTACCTACCGCATCACAGCCCACCCCTACGGTCAGCGTTGTCCACGGCCTCCAGTAGGCTACAAACACCAGAAACTACTTGCAACTCCTGGACAGAGAGCTAGGGTGAATAAGAAGTCGAGCGGGGTCATATTTCAGGGCCCAATGCATGGTAGTAGCTGTATCTTAAATCACACATACAGATCTCAGTGCTTAAGGTCGGCTTCAATGAAACAACCCACCATGTACTCCTACATGGCCTCTCATCGATACCTTTACCAAATCGTGTTCACCACACCACTCTCATTACCGACATAATCATTTCACTCTAGCCCATCACCCAGATGAACCAGACCTGACACGACTCTAAGCATAGCAGGCATAGCAAGGTAGGAACAACACATAC
>NW_021180962.1:0-911 GCF_002162155.2 Triticum dicoccoides | reverse complement strand
CACGTCGGCGGCGATCACAGACGGCGGCGGGTTTCGGTCATCAAGGGGGCGACGGCTACAGCAACCAAACGAAGAGGGAAAGAGGGGGAAACGGTGGCGGAGCTCACAGGGGTTGCGACGGTGGCCTCGGGGAGCTCGGGGAGGCGTCGGAGGCGGCGAATCGCCAGCGGTGAGCTTCGGTGGCCGGCGACGGAACGGCGATGGTGGCGGCGTTGCAGGGCTTCCGGAGGGCCGTGGGTCGGTGGAGAGGGAAGAGGGGGTCGAGGCGGAGCCTCTGGGCTAGTCGGGGGAGCGAGGGAGGCCCGGTGGCCGTGGTTATGGCGAGCGGCGTCGGCGGCTGCGCTCTACTTCGGGAGAGGGGGCGAGGGAGGCGAAGCAGGGAGAGAGGGAAGAGGTGCACGTTAGAGTGAGGGGGGTCAGGGGGATCGGGACGGCCTGCGGAAGTCGTCCACGCGGCCAGGAGCTCGTCGGCAAGCAGGAGGTGGCCGCGCGGCCGTGCGCGTGCGAGCACGCAGCAGCTTCGGGGCGAGGGGAGGAAGACGACGGAGGGCTGCAGTGGTGGGCTGGGCCGGCTGGGGGAGCTGGGCCAGGTAAGTGGCGCCAGGTAGGTGGCCCAGGTGGCCTTCTCTCCCTTTCTCTGTTTTATTTTTTTCTTCTGTTTTGTTTTATTTAATTTATTTTGCCACTGTTTTGAATTTTAAAATAATTCAAACAATGCCAAAAACTCCTCTGAATATTTTATATTGCTAGATGGACTTTTCCAAAAGCTTATAAAATATTTCAGGGGTATTTGAAATTATATTCTAATTATATGAATATAATTCAAATTCAAATAGCTAATGAATTAAATCCAAAGTCCCAAAAATAAATCCTTAAAAATGTTCAATATTTTGGTTGGGACCAGAACCCTT
>NW_021180961.1:0-1199 GCF_002162155.2 Triticum dicoccoides | reverse complement strand
GTTTACGTGTCGGTCATCAACACTCACATATTTGGCCGAATCGTGTCCGTTTCGTGCACTATTACTCAATGTTTTGGAGACCCAGAGGGATTTCCACGATTGATGAACCCCGGGGTGCATTTATGTGTCTGTCGTCAACACTCACAGTTTTGGCCAATTCTGACATGTTTCGTGGACTATTACTCACGGTTTTGGGGTCCCGAAGTGATTTCCATAGTTGTTGAACTCCAAGGTGTGCTTACGTGTTGGTCATCAACACTCGCAGTTTTGGCCGATTCTGGCCCGTTTCATGGACTATTACTCACCGTTTTGGGGTCCCAAAGAGATTTCCATGGTTGTCGAACTCCAAGGTGCGCTTACGTGTCGGTCATCAACAATCACAGTTTGGGCCGATTCTGGCCCGTTTCTTGGACTACTACTCTATTTTTGGGTCTCAGAGTCATTTCCATGATTGACGAACCCCAGGGTGCGTTTACGTGTCGGTCATCAACACTCACATATTTGGCCGAATCGTGTCCGTTTCGTGCACTATTACTCAATGCTTTGGAGACCCAGAGGGATTTCCACGATTGATGAACCCCGGGGTGCATTTATGTGTCTGTCGTCAACACTCACAGTTTTGGCCAATTCTGACATGTTTCGTGGACTATTACTCACGGTTTTGGGGTCCCGAAGTGATTTCCATAGTTGTTGAACTCCAAGGTGTGCTTACGTGTTGTCATCAACACTCGCAGTTTTGGCCGATTCTGGCCCGTTTCATGGACTATTACTCACCGTTTTGGGGTCCCAGAGCGATTTCCATGGTTGTCGAACTCCAAGGTGCGCTTACGTGTCGGTCATCAACAATCACAGTTTGGGCCGATTCTGGCCCGTTTCTTGGACTACTACTCTATTTTGGAGTCTCAGAGTCATTTCCATGATTGACGAACCCCAGGGTGCGTTTACGTGTCGGTCATCAACACTCACATATTTTGCCGAATCGTGTCCGTTTCGTGCACTATTACTCAATGTTTTGGAGACCCAGAGGGATTTCCACGATTGATGAACCCCGGGGTGCATTTATGTGTCTGTCGTCAACACTCACAGTTTTGGCCAATTCTGACATGTTTCGTGGACTATTACTCACGGTTTTGGGGTCCCGAAGTGATTTCCATAGTTGTTGAACTCCAAGGTGTGCTTACGTGTTGGTCATCAACACT
>NW_021180960.1:0-1132 GCF_002162155.2 Triticum dicoccoides | reverse complement strand
AATGGATGAATTTGCTTATCACCGGAAATGGAAGAGACCCATGGTAGAATGGCACAATGGCGGTGCAAGCTGGGAACAGAATGCAAATGCTGGGAATGATTCTGGTAACTGGGGAAGAACCCAACAATAGAGAGTGAATTCACTGTTTGAATAGGTCATAGCATTGCCGAGGAAACTGAGAGCAAACCCAGTTAGTGCCGATGATAACACGTAGCGCTTGTGCGTGCTCTCAAGAACTTGAGCATTTCCACATTCATCAAGGTTTTACCAATATCCGTGTCAAGGATCCTGGCAACACAACTTGCTACCACGATGAATGATGATGGATGATGCAGATGCAAAGGAAGATAACACTTCTCAGATTTCATCTTAGCGAGGCCAAGGAAATAAAATCTGGATGATCGACCGAGAGACATTTAGCACTCCGCTTCTAATGTTCTTCTTGATGTGCTAGTGTAACGCATTCATAGATATGGTTTGATATCTAGAACATCAAGTAAAGGTCGGACTTCGGGAGCACAAGAATCCATAAGGAACAACTAGGGAGGTAAATCCTACGAAATCCTTATGGGGAGGTGGCCAACTTCCTCAATCAAGATATTATAATAACAGGTCTTCCGGCTGGGTGTGTTGGCCACAACATCCACTTTACCGGTTTCCAAGGGATCGATATTATAGTTCTTGGAAAATGTTCCAAACCATCATATCTGCCTGAGATTCAGATCTGGTTGGTGTCAGGATATTCCAGACTCATCGAGTCTAGGAAGAAAAACGAAAGTTTGCAACACAAATCGACGAGATGACGTTGCGAGATTCTCGGGGAATGAACTACGATAGTAAGCTCCAAAACATGAGCTGGTTCTGCTACACACATGTGAACACGCTGTCCCAGACAAGCATGACCACATAGTAGTCTTATAATAAAACACTACCGAGTTCAGGAGGGGGAACCATCAACGAGGGTATCGAAGTCCTTACATAAGTCCGGATTAGCTCTTATGAAGAAACTCCTTCTCCTTGAACAAATCAATCAGTGGCTTGGTGTGCTAGGGATACATATAGATTGAAGGTTGCAAGTCTTCAAACCACAGCATTCTTCGCACGTGTGCATGACTGATTTGGAATGATTCCA
>NW_021180959.1:0-5178 GCF_002162155.2 Triticum dicoccoides | reverse complement strand
CTAGGCAAACGGCGAAGTTTGACTAGTTGCACGTCACCGTCGAGTCCAATTATCAACAAACTCGGTGGACACATTAATCTCCCGAGCTCCCGATGAATTGAACTCAGTGAAGCCATAGAACTAGGCCAAATCCCAAATTCCGGTAGTGTAACCTCATGTCCTAGGATGACCTCAGCGCTTACATCAAGTCCTAGGATGACGTCATGGCCTACGTCACTATTTTAGACAAGGTTTAATCCTACGGACTCCAACACACTCTACATGTAACACGAAAAAAAACACTAATATCTATAGGAAATAAGCAAATTTCAGCAAACACCCCTACGCAATGTGCTCAGCGCCTCATATTGAGTTTGTCAACTTGGTGCATAGGATTAACACTAGCTAGCTACTCCCTCCGTCCGCGAATAAGTGTTCATCTAGATTTTGTCCCAAGTCCAAATTTTAAAACTTTGACCAATTTTATAGGGAAAACTAGCAGCATTATGACACTAGAATAGTATCAATAGATTCATTTTGAAATGTGCTTTCGTAATATACCAATTTGATGTTATATATGCTATTACTATTTTCTATAAAGTTGGTCAAATTTTTAAAACTATGACTTGGAACAAAACATAGAAGTACATTTATTCACGGACGGAGGGAACATACGTCGCCGACATGTAGAGCACCCTCATGCATGCACAATATATTCTTGCACTTACACTTGATCCATGATATTTCTCTTATAATGATCTGCTATCTATCTTGGATATTCCTTATGGATATTGTGTTGTGCATCTAACCTTGAGGATTTTGGATAAGCTTTCAGGATAAATACTTGCTCAAAAGAATATATAATTTGCATGTGCTACTAACTTATTTTTTGTCAATATTGCTAGCAAATAAACATAATGCATACATCATATCTAACTTAATTATCTGAACAAATAAATAATTTGCTTCTAATTGGCATTTTAACAAATATTTTTTTTGCTCATAATTAACTAGCTAGAATTTTAACAATTTGCTACGAACTAGCATTTCCTACACATCATATTGATCTAATTTATTATAACAAATAAAAATGCATTGCATGTTAGAAAAAAAACATGAAAAATTGATGAAGAACCCTCACCTCGTTGGTGCCGGTGCGAGGAGGAGGTGGGCGGCTGACGGCACCCATGGCCAGGGCAGTGATGCCGGCGGCGTGTGTTGCCGACAAAAGGGGGTCCTTGGCCTAGCCCACCTGGCTAGGAACCTATGTGTTGAGAGGGCCCCTAGTCGGAGCACCATCAATGGCCGCGGAGTCCGTCGGTGCAGCGCCTGTTGTGACCGACTCCATGGGGTGATGACGGGGCAAAGGAGTGGAGGCGGCATGACGGCGACAGTGAGTTGGAGTCAGAGACGTTCGGGGCGGGCGATGGCTTTTGCAGTTGTTGCGAGCCCGCGACTGCGCATTCACCCACATTTAATATGTGCTGGGGAGATGAAGGGTCTGCCCTTTGCCAGGTTTTGGAACTTGGCATAGGGAACCTAACCATCAATAGCCGTTGCTACGTGCCTCATGGGCCCCATGTTAGCTATTTGCCGAGCGTTTTTCTGAAGGTACTCGACAAAGACTTGACCCCTGGAATTCCGTATTAAAAAGAAGATAAAGGCAAAAAAGATTGCCGAGTTTCCTTTAGTAGAAACCCAACAAACTTAGAGCGCCGTCATGTCTCCGTCGTCTGGTCGTTGGTGGGGTCCGCCTGTCAGGCAATGGCGAGTTTCTTTCTTTCGCCGAGTCCCTTTTTCCTGGCCCTAGGCAAACGGCGAAGTTTGACTATTTGCACGTCATTGTCGAGTCCAATTATCAGCAAACTCGGCGGGCACATTACTCTGCTGAGCTCCCGATGAATTGAAGTCAGCGAAGCCATAGAACTAGGCGAAATCCCAGATTCCGGTAGTGCGACCTTATGTCCTAGGATGACCTCAGCGCTTACATCAAGTCCTAGGATGACATCCTGGCTGTCATCACTATTTTAGACAAGGTTTAATCCTACGGACTCCAACACACTATACATGTAACATGGAAAAAACCCCACTAATATCTATTAGAAAGAAGCAAATTCCAGCAAACACCCCTATACGCAATGTGCTCGGCGCCTCATATTGATTCTGTCAACTTGGTGCATAGGATTAACATTAGCTAGCTACCTAGCTAGGTTCATGTGGTGTAGTAATGGCTAGGAACGTGATAGATGGTAAAAGTCAGCTTGGGCGAAGGAGGAAGTAAAGCACCACCGGGCGGCCTCACTGGCCAAGGAAGGGCTATATAAATGCAGCTAGTGCTCATCATGCATCGAAAGCCGGAGAGCAAGCGGCGCAAGTAGCTAGCAACTCATCCATCCATCCATCTATATACGAGCTAAGCTAGCTAGCCACAACGACCATGGCCGCAACGAGACTTGCCCTCGTCATCCTCGTCGCCGCCACGGTCGCCTGCACCGGCAACAGCCAGGTGCAACTGTGTGACTACGAGTTTGTTGCCTCGACGTTCAATGAAAATTGGGCGGGCACGGACTCAGATCTCACGTTCACCGTGTTCAGCACGGAGGTCATGGGCGGCGTCGCCATGAAAACTCTGCAAAGTGCCGCTGGTTCCAGGTTCGACGTGGGCAGTAATGTTGTTGCCGCCAGTCCCTCGCCGCTGCTCTCCTCGCTCTCTACGTTGCTGTGGCTCGAACCAACGAATGAGAAAGGGAGGAGGAGGATGAGGATGAACACGAGGACACGGTGATTTTTCCCGGCGCACGAACGCTGCCGGCCGCACGAACGGCCACTTGTTTCCTTGTATTCAGAAGCTACATCACGGCTACACCGGCTGGCTCTCCGACCACTCTATACAGCAGCACCGGGGCCCTTTTAATACACAGACTCACGCACAGCCCAGCCGCCCAGATCGGCCACTAACCCCATGCAGTAACTACAGCACGCATGCACCACCGGCCACTACCACATGATCGGGCCACTAACCCACTAGCTACATGCATGCAACTAGATAACAACCTTATCCATGCACTCCAGGACTCAGCAACTCCACCGGACGCCCCGCTCGTAACAGCCGCGGGACTCGGCTGCTAACGGAACCACGCACGTCAAGATTAGTGCTAACAAGTAAGACCAAGTTCACCATCCAGGACGGGCGGTGCGTGAAGCCATGCGGCCTCCGCCTGGAGGTTCACAAAACCTGGTGGCTGGAGATCGGAAGCGACTGGAAGTGCCGTTCCGTCGTCCTCTTGGTAAAGCGTAACGGGGCGGTGCAGTGGCATTTCTATCTCATTTTCAATCAGTGGGTGACCGACGGCTCCCCCGTCGAATACAAGCCGGCGCCCAGGACGCCATGCATGACCAGGACGCGACGCCATGCATGACCAGGACACCTCTAGCACGGCGACGCCATGCATGACCAGGACGCGACGGCTGGCCGGGGTCACGAGTGCGTGCATATTGAGGTACGGTACTCGTTTGTGGCCGCGCGTGACTGTTTTGTTCTGTTTGCTTTTTTTCCGGCAGCTCCCATGCATAAGCTGTGTCTTGTCATGCAGGATCGTGCTCGCCGCTCCTTCCCCGCTAACCCTAACCGCGCCGGTGGCCACGTGGCGGCGCGCGGGTGGGTCGGATCTGGGCTTCCGGTCTGCGTCCTCGGTGTGGTAGCGCTTGCCGTTGCCCTCGGCCATGAGGAGTGGTCCGGACGGGCCTAGCGTCGGTGGTGCTGGCCAGGATGCATGCTGGTAAAGCCCTACTTCATCTTGCGTCGTCTTGTTGGCCAATGATGGTGGTCATCTTCGTCGTCAAAGATGGCCAGCCAGAGGCTTGGTGATCGGATCTCGCGATCCACCATCTAGTCCCGGCTGCGAGTTGGGGAGAGACATGGTTGCCGATGAAAACCGAGCCGTTGGCAGGCGATGGCGGTGTTCTACGCCGTTACCTTGATGGAGGCATTGTCGAGTAACTACTGTCGACCCACTCGTGCTGCTCTGGGGGAAACCCTAGGATCTGGTGTTCCAGATCGGACGTGGCGGCACTGCGGTGTTGTTTCTCTCTTGGGAGCATCGTTTGTGGAGCAGTGCTGGAAGTCAGAGGCAGGAGGTGGAGCGGCTTCGTCTTGCATGAAGCTTCGATAGAGATGTCAAGTCATGCCTGACCGACAGGTGCTACGCTTTGTCATGCCTGGTCGGCAGGTGCTACGCACGACAGATCTTTCAAAGACTTGAAGCTGTGTTGGCTGGTGGTACTTGGTAGCATGGTGCTGAGGTGTATCAGTGGCGACCACGACGTGCACAGCTGTTTGCGCGCAGGGAGAAGGTGTCGTTGGGCGCCGTGGTGGCGTCGACGATAGCTAGACCGACCAAGGTTGATGCATCAGTACAATTCTGAAGATGGAGCGGTGGCAGTTGGCGGCGGCGGCCTCTGAGAGTACGTCGGACCGGCGAGATCCATGCCCGGCAGGCGTCCTGGATGGGTCCTCAGGTCTTAGATGTTAGGTTTAGCTGCGATATCTGTTTGGTATTAGGCCCAGGCTATCTGCGTTTCTTCATCAACTGGATAGGTGTAGCGACAATTTGTTGCTTAGACGGCGTTTTTAGTCTTACTGTGATATTACTTTGTAAGGTCTTGTGAGAATAATTAATAAAATTGCCGTATGCATCGCCCAGATACAGAGGCCGGGGTCAACCTTTTTTTCTAAAAAAATTGTGTACGTACGTGCCCGGTGTGTGTGTGGGGCTATGTAGCTATAGGCAGCCGGGCTCCTCGTTTCTTTTTCCATCACTATTGTTTTTGTTTCCTTTCCTTTCCTCACATTATTAATAAAATAAGACCCTGCCTTCCTGTTTAATTTAATTTGTTTCGGCTCATTGTTTGCGCATTGTTTGCGCTCCTTGATCCATCCATGCATGATTACTCATCTATTTCCCGACGTGCAACCTCTGCCGTATGTATATATCCAGTTTGGTGTTTGGTTTAACTACGCCAGCATACTGTGTTCGGTGATTCAATGAATTCAAAAGCTACCAGCACATCAATACTTAGAGCATCTTCAACAGCCGCTCAACACGCGACGCGCTAAAAATCAGTTTACAGCGCGCCGATCGTCTGGTTTGGTGCGGCGTGCAGCGCTGACTCTTGTAGCTGCGGTAAAATGCAGCGCAC
>NW_021180958.1:0-1001 GCF_002162155.2 Triticum dicoccoides | reverse complement strand
TACGGTTTCCTGACCATGGACATTGGATGTCGTTGATAACGGGATCACATCATTAGGAGAATGATGTGATGGACAAGACCCAATCCTAAGCCTAGCACAAGATCATGTAGTTCGTATGCTAAAGCTTTTCTAATGTCAAGTATCATTTCCTTAGACCATGAGATTGTGCAACTCCCGGATACCGTAGGAGTGCTTTGGGTGTGCCAAACGTCACAACGTAACTGGGTGGCTATAAAGGTACACTACGGGTATCTCTGAAAGTGTCTGTTGGGTTGGCACGAATCGAGATTGGGATTTTGTCACTCCGTGTAAACGGAGAGGTATCTCTGGGCCCACTCGGTAGGACATCATCATAATGTGCACAATGTGACCAAGGGGTTGATCACGGGATGATGTGTTACGGAACGAGTAAAGAGACTTGCCGGTAACGAGATTGAACAAAGTATCGGTATACCGACGATCGAATCTCGGGCAAGTACCATACCGCTAGACAAAGGGAATTGTATACAGGATCGATTGAGTCCTTGACATCGTGGTTCATCCGATGAGATCATCGTGGAACATGTGGGAGCCAACATGGGTATCCAGATCCCGCTGTTGGTTATTGACCGGAGAACATCTCGGTCATGACTACATGTCTCCCGAACCCGTAGGGTCTACACACTTAAGGTTCGATGACGCTAGGGTTATAAAGGAAGCTTGTATGTGGTTACCGAATGTTGTTCGGAGTCCTGGATGAGATCCCGGACGTCACGAGGAGTTCCGGAATGGTCCGGAGGTAAAGATTTATATATAGGAAGTCCTGTTTCGGCCATCGGGACAAGTTTCGGGGTCATCGGTATTGTACCGGGACCACCGGAAGGGTCCCGGGGGCCCACCGGGTGGGGCCACCTGCCCCGGGGGCCACATGGGCTGTAGGGGGTGCGCCTTGGCCTACATGGGCCAAGGGCACCAGCCCCTAGAGGCCCATGCGCCAAGATATAGGAAAAAGGGGAGAGTCC
>NW_021180957.1:0-1100 GCF_002162155.2 Triticum dicoccoides | reverse complement strand
ATCATGTTTTGCATCTTGTTTACTTAGAACGACGGTAGTAAATAAGATGATCCCTCACAATAAATTCAAGAAGTGTTCCCCCTAACTGTGCACCGTTGCGACAGTTCGCTGTTTCAAAACACCACGTGATGATCGGGTGTTTTATTCAGACGTTCACATACAACGGGTGTAAGACAGATTTACACATGCAAACACTTAGGTTGACTTGACGAGCCTAGCATGTACAGACATGGCCTCGGAACACAGAAGACCGAAAGGTCGAGCATGAGTCGTATAGAAGATACGATCAACATGAAGATGTTCACCGATGTTGACTAGTCCGTCTCACGTGATGATCGGACACGGTCTAGTTTAACTCGGATCATGTAATACTTAGATGACTAGAGGGATGTCTAATCTAAGTGGGAGTTCACTAATATTTTGATTGGTTGAACTTAATTATCATGAACTTAGTCTAAAATCTTTGCAATATGTCTTGTAGATCAAATGGCCAACATAGTCCTCAACTTCAACGCGTTCCTAGAGAAAACTAAGCTGAAAGACGATGGCAGCAACTATACGGACTGGGTCCGGAACCTGAGGATCATCCTCATAGCTGCCAAGAAAGATTATGTCCTACAAGCACCGCTTGGTGACGCACCCGTTCTCCCTGCAGAACAAGATGTTATGAACGCTTGGCAGGCACGTTCCGATGACTACTCCCTCGTTTAGTGCGGCATGCTTTACAGCCTAGAGCCGGGGCTCCAAAAACGTTTTGAGAGACATGGAGCATATGAGATGTTCGAAGAGCTGAAAATGGTTTTCCAAGCTCATGCCCGGGTCGAGAGATATGAAGTCTCCGACAAATTCTTCAGCTGTAAGATGGAGGAAAACAGTTCTGTCAGTGAGCACATACTCACTATGTCTGGGTTGCATAACCGCTTGACTCAGCTGGGAGTTAATCTCCCGGATGATGCGGTCATTGACAGAATCCTCCAGTCGCTTCCACCAAGCTACAAGAGCTTTGTGATGAACTTCAATATGCAGGGGATGGAAAAGACCATTCCTGAAGTATTTGCTATGCTGAAATCAGCAGAGGTAGAAGTCAGGAAGGAACATCA
>NW_021180956.1:0-1188 GCF_002162155.2 Triticum dicoccoides | reverse complement strand
GTTAGAGGGGGAGAGCTCACAGCGAGGCGACGGCGACGGCGAGGCGACGGCGAGGAGACGGCCGGGGGCGGTGACGGGCCGGGGCGGCGACGCGGGGACGGCGCGATGGGGACGGGCCCGGGGCGGCGACGGGGACGGGGGCGGCGACGGCGACGGAGACGACGGAGACAGAGGAAGAAACAGAGGGGGAATGAAATTTTCGAAGTGTTGTATATATAGAAGGCACCTTTATTACCGGTTGGAGCCACCAACCGGTACTAAAGGCCAGTTTTGGCCAGCCCAAGCGGCGAGAAGCGACCCCCTTTCGCACCGGGTGGTGGCACAAACCGGTACTAAAGGCCCCCCTTTAGTACCGGTTGGTGGCTCCAACCAGTACTAAAGGCCTCGCACTGCCACCCCAAAGTTTAGTCCCACCTCGCCGGGCGAAGGGCAGCCGCACTGGTTTATAAACCCAACTGCGGCTACCACTTCGAACTCCTCTATATAGCAGGCTTGTGGGCCTAAACTCTGCGCGCTGCCCTGTGAGTCTGCTGGGCCTTTAAGGCCTGTAATTACACACTTGTGGCCTATCAGGCCCACAGGGCAGCGCCCCAATTTTTTTTATAGTTTTTTTCTTTTCTGCTTTATTTTCTTCTATTTATTTTTGCGTAGTTTTTTGTATAGTTTTTTCTTTTCTGTTACATTTATTTTATTCTATTCATTTGTGAGTAGTTTTTCATCTAGTTTGCCAAAATTCAACATTTTCAGAGTTCATTTTGTAGTGATTTTCAATTTCACGGTCATTTTCTAAACGATTGAAAAATAGCAAATATAATTTTTTTCTTTTCTGCTTTATTTTTTCTTCTATTTATTTCTGAGTAGTTTTTTCTTTTCTGCTATATTTACTTTCTACTATTTATTTTTGAGTAGTTTTTTTATATAGTTTTTTTCTTTTTTTAGCTATAGTTTTTCTTTCTTTTCTGCTATTTTTTCTTTTCTGCAAAACTTGATGGTCAAAGTCTGGAGTTATAACTTAAAAAAAAGAAATGTCAATGTGCAATTAGTTTTTGCCATAACAGAAGAAGTCCGGAGTTGTAATAAGTTATTAAAAATAAAAAAGAGGTGCAATGCTCGTTAATTTGCTTCAAGCCTTTCGGAATAGTGTAAACTGCACTGCGCATAGCTCCGTGCAGTCTACCGTATTCCTGA
>NW_021180955.1:0-896 GCF_002162155.2 Triticum dicoccoides | reverse complement strand
TCCGTGCAAAGTCAAAGGGCTAGATCCCGTGGTCAAACGCTACAGGGTTAGGCGGGACGGGGGCCCTGGGGGGTAGCAATGCCACCGGAGCGTCGTACCGGGCCCTCATACATGCGGGGTGGTGTTGTGGCATGTCCGAAGAGGCGGCACGCGTCTCCGGGTTGTGGCCCCCCTCACGGACGGCAATGAAACGGTGGTAGACGTTCTGCGGTAACGATGCAGCGTGAATATTATTAAATACTTGGAGCGCGATAAAATCATGAGTTTTCTACACAACGTGGGCACATGTGCTATAGGACTGATGGTAATTTTTCATAATTTTTTGTGATGGAGAAGTATCTGAACACTTCCCTCTACGCGGATTGCTCTTCGCACGTCTACGACTGTGGCCGGCGGCCTTCGGGGGGTAGCATACCGTAAAATCTTGCGTAGGCGGCCTCTCACAAGTCTGGAAGTGTTGAGGCGGTGGCAAACGCCCAGCACGCGTCTCCGGTGCGTGCCCCCCCTCACGGGCGGCGCCGCCGTCGGCACCTGGAGGAGGGAAACGGACGCGTCGGGTCTACACGGAGTGGATGTAGCTGTGGGCCTGGCCCGGATGTTGCTCCCCGGTGTCCCTCTGGGCCGACCCGACACAACCGGGTGGAGAGGTCCACTGGTCAAAGCCCTTCCGTGCAAAGTCAAAGGGCTAGATCCCGTGGTCAAACGCTACAGGGTTAGGCGGGACGGGGGCCCTGGGGGGGTAGCAATGCCACCGAAGCGTCGTACCGGCCCCTCATACATGCGGGGTGGTGTTGTGGCATGTCCGAAGAGGCGGCACGCGTCTCCGGTGCGTGGCCCCCCTCACGAACGGCGCCGCCGCCGGCACCCGGAGGGGGGAAACGGACGCGTCGAGTCTA
>NW_021180954.1:0-1102 GCF_002162155.2 Triticum dicoccoides | reverse complement strand
GGGAGATGATCACGGGTATATACTATACATACATACATACTATACAGATGGTGACTAAAGTCGGGTCAGCTCATTGAGTACCCGCAAGTGATTCTGACGAGGGGGCTGAAAGGACAGGTGGCTCCATCCCGGTAGAGGTGGGCCTGGGTTCCCGACGGCCCTCGACTGTTACTTTGTGGCGGAGCGACAGGGCAGGTTGAGACCACCTAGGAGACAGGTGGGCCTGGCCCTGTTCGGCGTTCGCGGATACATAACACGCTTAACGAGATCTTGGTATTTGATCTGAGTCGGCTACGAGCCTATACGCACTAACCATCTACGTGGGAGTAGTTATGGGTATCCCGACGTCGTGGTATCAGCCGAAGCACTTCAGACGTCAGCGACGGAGCGGCGCGCGCCGAATTGGACTGGAACGCCACTAGGCTAGGTCTGCTTTCGGCCGCCCTCGCAACGTGCAGGTGTGCTATGGGCGATTTGCCCAGACCCCTGTGCGCTTAGGTTTAGACCGGCGTGCTGGCCTCTCTGTGGTGCCTAGGTGGGGCTGCGACGTGTTGATCTTCCGAGGCCGGGCATGACCCAGGAAAGTGTGTCCGGCCAAATGGGATCGAGCGTGTTGGGTTATGTGGTGCACCCCTGCAGGGAAGTTAATCTATTCGAATAGCCGTGATCTTCGGTAACAGGACGACTTGGAGTTGTACCTTGACCTTATGACAACTAGAACCGGATACTTAATAAAACACACCCTTCCAAGTTCCACAGACAACCCGGTGATCACTTTTCTACAGGGCGACGAGGAGAGGATCGCCGGGTAGGATTATGCTATGAGATGCTATTTGGATATGCTACTTGGAGATGCTACTTGGAGGACTTCCATCTATTCTCTTCTACATGCTGCAAGACGGAGGCTGCCAGAAGCGTAGTCTTCGATAGGACTAGCTATCCCCCTCTTATTCCGGCATTCTGCAGTTCAGTCCACTGATATGGCCTCCTTACACATATACCCATGCATATGTAGTGTAGTTCCTTGCTTGCGAGTACTTTGGATGAGTACTCACGGTTGCTTTCTTCCCCCTTTTTCCCCTTTCCTTTCTTTCTGGTTGTC
>NW_021180953.1:0-2943 GCF_002162155.2 Triticum dicoccoides | reverse complement strand
CTATCCAAAATACGGGGCAATCCGGGACGTTAGTCAGGCCACCCCGACCTCACATATATCCCCTTTGATGAATCCTCCACTTTCTCCATCCTCTCCTCTTCCCAATCCGTTCCATGGTGGACGACTGCAGCGGCTTCGGCTCTAATGGCGACAAGAGCGGCATCGATGGGGCCGCTCACCGCATTGCTTTGCGCCGCTCCCGTCTAGATCAGGGCGGCAGCAACGGAGGCAACTCAGAAGCAACACGCCATCCCACTTCGCCCGCCGTTGAAATCCAGGTACGCCACTCGGCTGCTATCCTGTCCATTCTACATCCGGAGAGCGTCTACGGGCACCATTGGGTGCTTATGCCCTCGCCGGCGCCGAGCCGGTCGAGGATGCTCGAATCAGAGGCGCGGGTCGCACGGCGCGAGTGGCAATGCACGAGAAAGGCCATGGCAGCGGGCGACGCATGCGAGGCGCCGGGCACTCGCGCGCACCGGTCGATCCCGACTTCGCGCTCATTGCGTTCGTCCTCCGGCGCTCCCTGACAATGATGGAGACGGATGTGCGGCGGAAAAACGCCAAAACACTCTGGCTCGCTATCGATCGAGCTATCGGAGCGCGAGGCCTCGGCGAAGGCGGTGAGGCACGCCAAGGAGAGGAAACACTTGCTCCGGAGGCTTGCTGGTGGTCACATGGAGCCGTCGAACGACTCCGACGATGGCTCAAGCTCCGACAACGACGACGACTACCCTCGGGCGACCTACGTCTACACCGAAGGCCAAAGCAGTACCGCCGACCGCAAGGGGAAGGGGCAGCGAGGAAATGGTGATTTCCTTCTCCCTTCTCTGTTAAATTAAGTTTTTTATCGTATGTTTAGGATACTGTCCGATTGAAACTACATCTTTTGGTTGTTCGATGATCGTTTATATTACAATTATGCCTGTTTCAACTAGATAACTCGTGTTAGTTCGTTGATGTACGTAGATTTATTTCGTACGTGCATATGTTGCATGGATATGAGAGACCGAATTTGTGATACGCGAATGCGGACACACCTAAATGAGGGGTGCTTGCTCACTGTTCACGAACACGACCGGACGTGCCCACAGACGTTTGAGAAGCCGGATTTGCCAAGTCCGTCCTGTAGATGCTCTTAGGTCCTCACACCATGTCACGGGCCGACCAACAAAGCAATCCAACGGGGTTGTAGCCTGCGAGCTAGTTGGCTCTACATAAGTCAAAGGCCAAACAGAGGTGGTACAAAAGTTTGTTTACAAAGAGCTCACATTGTATTTCCATTCGACTCACTCGTCACCCACACATGCATACTCCAGGAGCAACCAACATATGATACAACACAAATATGTAGTCCATATTAGAATATTTAAAAAAAATATACTATTTACGAACGGAGGGAGAAATGAAGAGAGAGAAAAAGAAAGAGACGAATTCTCTCGATCATTGAAGAAAACATAGGGTTAAATTCAGCTAATCCAGCAGCCTCCATATTCTATAACAGCTAGATCACTGCATGCTGATCAATTATTACTCCACTAATTGCGATGCATGTGCATGACATACATCCATCTAACAATGTCAATGTCAAGTTGCTATAGCCCACATCCATTGTTTATCAAGTGCACCATGGATTGGAACTCTTGCATGCATGTATAAGTAGCCCCTCCACTCCACATACGAACTCCATCACGCCATCCCATCTGCTCCTATAGCCCACATCAAATCACACACTCTCTGGTACACCGTACACATCGGCTAAATTCATTAAGAGCTAGCTTGAGAAGAGAGGCAATGGCCGCAGCTTCCCTTAAGCTTTCTGTTGCGCTGGCATGCGTACTGCTGCTGTCGTCGTCGGCGTGCCATGGCCTGGAGGTGGGTTACTACAAGAAGACATGCCCCCGAGTGGAGGCCATCGTGAGGGACGAGGTGAAGAAGTTCGTCTACAAGAACGCCGGCATCGGCGCCGGCCTCATCCGCATGTTCTTCCACGACTGCTTCGTCCAGGGATGTGATGGCTCCGTCCTCCTCGACCCGACGCCGGCCAACCCGCAGCCCGAGAAGCTGAGCCCTCCCAACTTCCCCAGCCTGCGTGGCTTCGAGGTGATCGACGCGGCCAAGGACGCCGTCGAGAAGGCGTGCCCCGGAGTGGTCTCGTGCGCCGACATCGTCGCCTTCGCCAGCCGCGACGCAGCCTACTTCCTTAGCAAGATGAAGATCAAGATCAACATGCCGGCGGGCCGCCTCGACGGCCGCGTTTCCAATTCCACGGAGGCCCTGGACAACCTGCCGCCACCATTCTTCAACCTCGACCAGCTCGTCGCCAGCTTCGCCGCTAAGGGCCTCAGCGCCGAGGACATGGTCGTGCTCTCCGGCGCCCACACCATCGGGGTCTCCCACTGCTCGTCCTTCGTCTCCGACCGCATCGCCGTCACCTCCGACATCGACGGTGGCTTCGCCAACTTCCTGAGGAGGAGGTGCCCCGCCAACCCGAGCACGGCCAACGACCCCACGGTGAACCAAGACGTGGTGACCCCCAACGCTCTCGATAACCAGTACTACAAGAATGTCCTCGCACACAAGGTGTTGTTCACGTCCGACGCCGCCCTTCTCACGACACCGGCGACGACACAGATGGTGCGCGACAGTGCCAACATCCCCGGGCAGTGGGAGGCCAAGTTTAACAAGGCCATGGTCAAGATGGGAGCCATCGATGTGAAGACCGGCAAGCAAGGCGAAATCAGGAGGAAGTGCAGGGTCGTCAACCACTGATCGATCCATGAATCATCACGGTGTTGCGTTATTTATTCGTTTGTGCGCTTTAGTTTTGCACTGCCTGAGGTCATCTACTTGTGATTTTCGTTCAATTTTCACGCATGTACTGTAATTGGTTGTTTTGACTGTTCAAATTCTTTGGCTGCTTAATTATTGGTGATGCAGTTA
>NW_021180952.1:0-1035 GCF_002162155.2 Triticum dicoccoides | reverse complement strand
TGCTCGTGGCAAGCATCGTTGTTTTCTGACCTTCACAAGATGATTTGAGCAGATATGGGTATATCTACTTGATGAAACATAAGTCTGAAATAGTTGAAAGGTTCAAAGAATTTCAGAGTGAAGTGGAAAAATCATCGTAACAAGAAAATAAAGTTTCTGCGATCTGATCGCGGAGACAAATATTTGAGTTACGAGTTTGGTCTTCAATTAAAACAATGTGGAATAGTTTCACAGCTCACGCCACCTGGAACACCACATCGTTATGGTGTGTCCGAACGTCGTAACCGCACTTTATTTGATATGGTGCAATCTATGATATCTCTTTACCACTATCGTTTTGGGGTTATGCATTAGAGACAGCTGCATTCACGTTTTAAAATAGGGCACCATCTAAATCCGTTGAGACGACACTGTATGAACTATGGTTTAGCAGTAAACCTAAGCTGTTGTTTCTTAAAGTTTGGGGCTGCGATGCTTATGTGAAAAAGTATCATCCTGATAAGCTCGAACCCAAATCGGAGAAGTGCGTCTTCATAGAATACCCAAAGGAAATTGTTGGGTACACCTTCTATCACAGATCCAAAGGCAAGACATTCGTTGCTAAAATGGATCCTTTCCAGAGAAGGAGTTTCTCTCGAAAGAAGTGAGTGGGAGGAGAGTAGAACTTGATGAGGTAATTATACCTTCTCCCTTATTGGAAAGTAGTTCATCACAGAAATCAGTTCCAGTGATTCCTACACCAATAAGTGAGGAAGTTAATGATGATGATCATCAAACTTCAGATCAAGTTACTACCAAACCTCGTAGGTCTTCCAGAGTAAGATCCGCACCAGAGTGGTACGGTAATCATGTTCTGGAAGTCATGTTACTAGACCATGATGAACCTACGAACTATGAGGAAGCAATGATGAGCCCAGATTCCACGAAATGGCTTGAGGCCATGAAATCTGAGATATGATCCATGTATGAGAACAAAGTGTAGACTTTGATTGACTTGCCCGATGATCGGTGAGTCATTAAGAATAAATGGATCTT
>NW_021180951.1:0-1244 GCF_002162155.2 Triticum dicoccoides | reverse complement strand
ATGCTCCCGGCCTCGCCGCGCCTACGCGCCACGCGCGCGCGCGAGCCCGCGCCCGCTCGCGCCTCGCCCCGCGGCCATCTCCGCCTTCACCCCACCGCTTCTAGTGCCCGCCTCCGCTCGCCGTGGCTGCCGGCCGCGTCCTCCCCCACTACGCGCTGGCCTTCGCCGGATCAGCACGTCCGCCCCTGGCCTCGTCTCCGGCCATAGGCCCGCTGCCCAGTCCGACCCCGACCACGCGCCCGCCTTGCGTCGTGGCCTCGCTCGCCACTGCCCGCCTGCCGCCCGTCGCACCTCGTCGCCGGCTACGACACCCCGGCGCCTCCACTGGCCTGGGTGGGCGCCCAAACGGGCAGCCCCGCTCCCGCAGCCCCGTTAGCCCGCTCCAGTGGCCAGATGTGCCACTGCCAGCGGGGCCCCACGCCCCAGAACTTAAAAAAAAAGAATTAAAAAAATAATAATAATGTTTATTAAATAAATAAATAATAATTAAATTAATTAATTGATTAAGGAATTAATTAAGTTAATTAATCATAATTAGATTAACCTAATTAACTAATTAGTTTAATTAAACTGTAATTAGATTAACCTAAACCCTAATTAATTTAAATAGAGAATGACAGGTGGGTCCCACTGGACCCACATGTCAGGGTTGACTCAGTCAACCCCTGTTGACTGCTGACGTCAGCATGACATCATGCTGACGTCATAAATACATTTTTTCGGATTAATTAAATAAATAATTAAATTCCAAAATTGTTAAAACCTTTTAAAAATCGTATCTTTTAATCCGTAACTCGGATTAAAATATTTTCAACATGAAAGTTGCTCAGAACGACGAGACGATTCCGGATACGCAGTCCGTTCGTCCGCCACACCCCTCTAACCTATCGAACCCGCAACTTTCCCCCTCCGGCTCCTCTGCCCGAAAACACGAAACACCGGGAATACTTTCCCGGATGTTTTCCCCCCTTCACCGGTATCACCTACTACCGCGTTAGGGCACACCGAACACCGCGTATTGCCTTGTTATATTTTGTGATGCTTTGTTTGCTCTGTATTCATTATTTCTTCCCCCTCTTCTCTCCGGTAGACTACGAGACCGACGCTGCTGCTGACCAGTTCGACTACGGAGTTGACGACCCCTCTCTCTTGCCAGAGCAACCAGGCAAGCCCCCCCTTTGATCACCAGATATCGCCTATTCTCCTCTATACTGCTTGCATTAGAGTAGTGTAGCATGTTACTG